>NW_025228100.1:38869-46344 GCF_018294505.1 Triticum aestivum
GGATCGGGAGAGATTAGGGTTCGGGGAGTGGGGTGGGGTTAGTAGGGGAGGTGGACCGGGGTGGGCCGGCCCGTTCGGGCGGCTGAGGCCAGCTGGGCCACTTGGCCCAGCAGGGGGGGCAGTTGTTTTTTTTTTCCTTTTTTTTTGTTTTAGTTTTAGTTATTTTTCCTTTTCTGTTTTATTTTAGTTACAATTTATTCTTAGTTTAGTAAAATATGACAATAGCTCCAAATTAGTGTTCCAAAACAACCCACTGCCCTAAAAAGTTTTTAACCCCAGATAAAATAGTCTATGATTTTATAAAATATCAAAGGCATTTATTTAATAGTTTTACCTACTGTTTTAATCATTTAAGTGCATTTAAACTTTTTATAAAAATGTTGTTTCTTCACCATAACTACCTATGCAATATCTGTCACGATCCGAACATTTTAGTTTTAACATCTGAAAACTTTTGTGGTTTGCTTTTATTTAAATTTTGAATTTGTTTCGGTTCCGAACCATCGAGAGTTTATCAACAGTAACGGGGTGACGTGGCATCGTTAACGAGGGATTACTGTAGCTTAATTATCCGGGTGTCACAATTCTCCTCCACTACAAGAAATCTCGTCCCGAGATTTAAGAGGGGAGTAAGGGGGGAAGGTTTGGTAACGAATCTAGCGGGTCTTCTCATCCTGGCTTGCTCTCCTCGAAGAGGCTGGTCCAATACATTGATGTCTTCATTCTGCTGTTTCAGGTCATCATGATAAAGTTGTCGTCCTCTCTTCGGGAACTCCATCGTACTTGCGATAGAGTAAGGGGGGTATTCTGGAAGAACGGACTTCTGCAGGGTTTACTATCTGGTCAATATCATCGGGGAAGGTGGCGGAAAGTATCTCTCGAATTAAACCTTAAGAAAAGCCGAGAGCAATTAAGAAAGTACCATGAGAAGTTTCAAACGGGTAGGCAATCGTTCGAAGCCTGAAACAAAGTGTGAAAGGGGTTCAAAGCAATCGGAATAAGTATTATGTCTGATGCCAGTATAGATCAGTAGGACGGTGGTCCGTGAATTACATACGAGGCCAGGTGCGAGGAACAACCTTGGAAACAGGGGGTGTACATAAGAGTCAGGTTTCAATCCTGTGGAACTGTGGGTTATGGGCCCACCATGTGGTTTTTTTTTATATGAGCAGTGACATCTTGCACGGTCATGATAGCAAGGCATGTCAGAGAGTACCCTGTCAGTTATGTCGGCAACACGTTGGTACCAAGGGCGAGGGACGAAGAGAACCATTTTCCTGCTCGTTGAAACGAGGCGGACCAATAGGCAAAGTTCTCGTCCATCGGGGGTTATCGAAAATGTCACCAACAATATTAACAGGGTCTTACTGACAGAGTTGTACACCGAGGTGTTTACATAAGCAGGAGGATATTACTGCTTAGATCATATAGATCACCAGAAAGGTTAAACCAAACAATGGAAAGGAAAATATGATTATCAGATTAAACAGAAGAATGGAAAGGAAAATGTGTTAAAACACATATTTCAAGGGTATATTCTTCCCAAGGGTAAGCAGAGCATGATATCCATGACGGGATATAACGTAGAAAACTCATTAGGTAAGGGGAAGGAAATTTCATGACATTACCCATACAACGGTGTTTGGATAATTGAGCAGGAAACAATTAGCTGTGGGCTTCAAATGTTCCCGTTGAAAATCGGATTACCATAGACATGCTTCGAGATAGCATTGACATGGTCAACAGGTGAAGATCAGACTTTGGAAACAAAAAGGATCCATCAGGAACAACTTATAGAATAAGTCTTACAATTTCCTCATGGAAGAATAGCTAACCTTGTTAAAAGGGAAAACTTATAACAATAGGTCCTCCGGCCAGGTGTGCTAGGCATGTCATCACCCTACCGGGCCATATAAAGACCAATGTTGTGACTCTTGAAAAATGTTCCAACCATCATATCTGACCGAGATTCAGGTCTGATTGGTGTCAGGATACCTCAGACTTAGGATGCCTGAGAAGAAAGGTGCAACACAAATTGTCGAAACGACATCGAAGATTCTCGGGAGATGAACTATGGAAGCGAGTTCCGAACAAGGGTTCATCATTAAATCAAGGAGAGGTGAGGAGGTGACTGATTGACTCAGCGACAATCCATTGAGATTTCCAAAAGATGGATTTCCATCACTATGTGAACAAGGAGATAACATTAGATAGATCGAATGACTTAATGATGTATGCTCGAGGAAAACATACACAGTTAAACATTGGTTGAAATGTGCACCCGAAATATGGGCTAGGTAGCACAAACAATGTCCGATGATGATTCATTAAGCCATAGACGTAGAATGAAATTATAGACCAATAACTTCAAAGCAATAGGGTTGCTAGAAGTTTAGAATTTACACATCACAGACCATTGGTCGGTATCCCTTTTAAAAACAACACGGGGACCAAGAAAGAATGGTGATGGGGAGAAGTATCACCGTACCAAGGTGTCATACGAGGTGGTGAGATTCTTACGACATTCTTGACATAAAAGATGGTAATACTCCAGGGTAGAACATATCATAAGCTAGATAGCAAGGAAATCAAGGTACAACACAAAACACGAACAAGTTTGTGTTGAATGGAAGGCAATAGAATGGTCGATGATAAAACAAATCTTCGAGGGCAAGGATGGTATTTCTCATCCAGAATTCGATAGATATCTTGGAAGAGCTCAGAATGTTGATGATGTTCACGACACATTTGTAGCGAGAATTTATGAAGAGGTAATCGATCGGCGATGACATCAAGTCGAAGGAATGATGAAGCGGACGGTTATTGGAACCGTGATTAGGACACACGCTTGAACTCAAGCTTGTTGTTCCAGGTGAAATGGTATGAGTGGAAGATCGGCGTAAGCTTAGCTCATCACCGAAAGTTGTGTTTCGGGGTTAAGGACCAGGTAGCACAGTTAAAATTTAGCACGCTAATGACATAGCCGATCAAGCTAGGAATGACTTAATGATTATTAAACTCGTAAGCAACGAAAAATTCCTAGAGTTATCGAATCGGAGTGCGGACTTGATTCACTAATCGGTGTTCTCGGTTGACAAACAACCCAGAGCCCATGAAGTGACAAAGACAAGGTAAGGTAGTACTTCATCAAAGTTTATAAGATGTAGTGCAATGGTAAGATATCCCCGAGATACCAGGGGTAACACTCAAAGGCAGATCATAATAGAGGTTGGGCAGGCGTATTGACCTGCAGAAGACAAATGATTTAGCTTGTCCAAGAAATGGTATTTAAAGGAGAACATGGTCGGAACTACGATTGCAAAAGGCTAGATCCCATATATAAGATGAACTTATACCAAGGGAATAATTAATCTAAGAGAAGCTTTTAATGATAAGATCTACATCGTGTCCATGGGCATGAACACAAAGTTCAAGGTCGACTCCCACTTCTCCAATGCATATCCTTTCATTTACTTCTCGTATTTTGATAATGACATTAGTTGTCGAAAGTTTTACCTGGTGCAATACCAGATAAGTATGTCCCGCGAAATCTTTCGGGTTCACACAGATTAAGGAAGGCATAGGTTCAACCCATCGGGGCATCGAAGAAAGATATACTACAAACTTCGGACTAAATATTACAAGCTCGAAAGAAGGGCATTGTTCAAAAATAGTGGATACAATTTACCAAAGGCATTATATACCCATGGAAAGGCTCACAAGGTTATTCAATATGAAGGACACTGTCGGATAAAATCCAACAAAGGAACCGATGGTCCACAAGGGATCTGATGTGAGCATCGGTACTCAACCAGAGGAAGAAGAATGCAAGGAGATCTGATTATAGAAGCAACTGACTAACTCAAAGTTCAAATGCAAAAGAATTATGATTTCCAAATCATGGGGTCAGAAGCAACGCTCTGATCAAGGATGGATAAGTTGAGTAGGCTTAGGGGTACAATCGATGGCAATTTGATAGGTCGAGATCCAGCTCACGTTTAAAATGCCGTCTGAGCCGGAAGAATGAATTCTAGGATATGATTGAGGATTGCGAGCATTCGAAACAAATTGAATCAACGGACTCAAAATGATAATGACAAGAGATGCCAATAAGATTACGAGACTTATGGGATTAACCATAATGCAAGCAAACCAGAAGTTCAAGAGCAATAGGCTCCTGAGGATTTTTGAAAGATCGAATAGTATTTTGAAGACTATTGTGGAATACTTGAATCAACTGGGGATGACCCGATACTCGGTAAGTGCGAGAATTATCCGTAGGGGTATTCAGGTGACAAAGAACCGCAAGGCAGTAAGCTCAAAGGATTCTCGGAACAACAGAGAGAATTTCGGGGTATCTTGTAATAACAAGATCAACTGGGAAACAATGTATGAATGGCGAGTATACGTGGTTATCCATAGGAGTTTTATCGATGAAAGGGAATTGCAAAAGCGATGAACACAAGTTCTCGGGTTATCAGCGGAGAGTATCTTCAGGGTCTTCACGTGCAGCAGACGATCATCAGTAATAAGGGGCTCTCCGGGTGAAAGTGACAACGAGATCCTAATGTCAGATTTAGTAAAATTCAATTGACCCGAATAGAAGAGAGATCAGAGTCCCAGAGTATAGACAAGGAGTAAAAGATCCTAATACCACCCAATGGCGACGTGGGCCCGTAAGCCACACAGCCATGTTAGTAAAAGTTTTTCAACGACTAGACTCGACTTCGGCCAAGGAGTTGGAAAGGGGGATTCCTACAGGCAGTCGGCTCTGATACCAACTTGTGACGCCCCCGATTTGACCATACACTAATCATGCACGCAAATGTGTACGATCACGATCAGGGACTCACGGGAAGATATCACAACACAACTCTACAACATAAATAAGTCATACAAGCATCATAATACAAGACAGGGGCCTCGAGGGCTCGAATACAAGTGCTCGATCATAGACGAGTCAGCGGAAGCAACAATATCTGAGTACAGACATAAGTTAAACAAGTTTGCCTTAAGAAGGCTAGCACAAAAGTAGCAACGATCGAAAAGGCAAGGCCTCCTGCCTGGGACCTCCTAACTACTCCTGGTCGTCGTCAGCGGCTGCACGTGGTAGTAGGCACCTCCAGTGTCGTAGGTGTCGTCGTCGATGGTGGCGTTTGACTCCTGGACTCCAGCATCTGGTTGCGACAAACCGGTATAGAAAGGGGAAAAGAGGGAGAAAAGCAACCGTGAGTACTCATCCAAAGTACACGCAAGCAAGGAGCTACACTACATATGCATGGGTATATGTGTAAAGGGGCATATCAGTGGACTGAACTGCAGAATGCCAGAATAAGAGGGGGATAGCTAGTCCTGTCGAAGACTACGCTTCTGGACATCTCCATCTTGCAGCATGTAGAAGAGAGTAGATTTGAAGTCCTCCAAGTAGCATCGCATAGCATAATCCTACCCGGCAATCCCCTCCTCGTCGCCCTGTTAGAGAGCGATCACCGGGTTGTATCTGGCACTTGGAAGGGTGTATTTTATTTAGTATCCAGTTCTAGTTGTCATAAGCTCAAGGTACAACTCCGGGTCGTCCTTTTACCGAGGGACACGGCTATTCGAATAGATAAACTTCCCTGCAGGGGTGCACCACATAACCCAACACGCTCGATCCCATTTGGGCGGACACACTTTTCTGGGTCATGCCCGGCCTCGTAAGATCAACACGTCGCAGCCCCACCTAGGCTTAACAGAGAGGTCAGCACGCCGGTCTAACCCTATGCGCGCAGGGGTCTGGGCCCATCGCCCTATGCACACCTGCACGTTGCGTACGCGGCCGGAAGCAGTCCTAGCCTAGTGGCATTCCAGTCCAATCCGGCGCGCGCCACTCAGTCGCTGACGTCAAAAGAGCTTCGGCTGATACCACGATGTCGGGATACCCATAACTACTCCCACGTA
Source organism: Triticum aestivum (assembly GCF_018294505.1). Taxonomy (NCBI): domain Eukaryota; kingdom Viridiplantae; phylum Streptophyta; class Magnoliopsida; order Poales; family Poaceae; genus Triticum; species Triticum aestivum. The sequence continues at coordinate 44,810 of NW_025228100.1, forward strand.
GATGGTTAGTGCGTATAGACCAAATGGCCAGACTCAGATCAAATACCCAGAACTCGTTAAGCGTGTTGTTTATCCGCGAACGCCGACCAGGGCCAGGCCCACCTCTCTCCTAGGCGGTCTCAACCTGCCCTGTCGCTCCGCCATAAAGTAACAGTCGGGGGCCGTCAGGAACCCAGGCCCACCTCTACCGGGGTGGAGCCACCTGTCCTTTCAGCCCCCTCATCAGGAACACTTGCGGGTACTCAACGAGCCGACCCGACTTTAGTCACCACATGTGTCATGTATATAATGTATATAGTATATATCCGTGATCACCTCCCGAAGTGATCACGACCCAGTAGTATAGCATGGCAGACGGACAAGAGTGTAGGGCCACTGATGGAACACTAGCATCCTATACTAAGCAGTAGGATAGCAGGTAAGGGAAACAACTGTAGCAACAATGACAGGCTATGCAACATAATAGGATTAATCGAAAGCAGTAACATGCTACACTACTCTAATGCAAGTAGTAGAGAGTAGAGTAGGCGATATCTGGTGATCAAGGGGGGGGGGGGCTTGCCTGGTTGCTCAGACAAGAAGGAGGGTTCATCGGTGACGTAGTCGACCACAGGGGCATCAGCATCGTCACGGGGTCTACCGAAGAGAAGAGGGGGGAGAAACAGTAAATACATAGCAAGCAAGTGCATAACAAGACAATAGGCAGAGCTAGACGTGTTCTAACGCGGTATGAGGTGATACCGGTGAAGGGGGGAAACATCCGGGAAAGCATTCCCGATGTTTCGCGTTTTCGGACAGACGGACCGGAGGGGGAAAGTTGCGAGTTCGATAGGTTAGGGAGGTGTGGTCGACGAACGGACTGCGTATCCGGATTCGTCTCGTCGTTCTGAGCAACTTTCATGTAGAAAGTATTTTCATCTGAGCTACGGATTATTTTATATTAATTTGTAAAGTTTTAAAACATTTTCTAATTTGTTTTAATTTGAAAATTGAACGTCAAATTGCTATGGGTACACAGAATTGTACCCAACAGAATGTATGTGTGGCTGGCAGGTGGGGTCAAGGGGGTCCAGTCAGTATTTGACCAGTCAACTGTTGACTGGTCAACAGGGTCAAACAGGACCCACCTGTCATGGACTGGGTCAACCCAGTCAACAGTTTGACTGGTCAAACTGGACAGGGGGCCTACATGTCATTGACTGTCAACTAATTAACTTTAATTAGTTTAATTTACAGATTAATTATGTTTAGTTAATTAGGTTAATTAGACATAATTAATTTGGTTAATTAATTAATAATTTTATTATTATTATTTTAATTATTATTTTTTAATTTTTTTATTAAACGTTCTAGGGCGCGGGACCCCTTTGTCATAGGCCCCTGGGGGCCTAGCGGGTTCGGCGAGTTCGGGCGCTGGAGCGGCCAACGGGCGCCTGGGTTCGCGCTCGCCGGCAGGGAGTGCGGCGGGGCTAGGCCACGGGCGCGAGGTGCTCGCGCGTGGGCGCGAGCTGGGGAAGCGAGGGCGCGGCGACCGT
>NW_025228100.1:47263-78731 GCF_018294505.1 Triticum aestivum
GGGGTGACGTGGCATCGTTAACGAGGGATTACTGTAGCTTAATTATCCGGGTGTCACAAAGGATTAATGCCATCCGCGCTTAAACCAAACCATACGTTCCTTGGGTCAGCTGCAAACTCAGCCCAGTACTTTCTCTCGATTTTTCTCCACTGCGACCCGTCAGCGGGTGCTCTCAACTTCCCGTCTTTCTTACGGTCCTCACTGTGCCATCGCATCAACTTGGCATGCTCTTCGTTTCTGAACAGACGTTTCAACCGTGGTATTATAGGAGCATACCACATCACCTTCGCAGGAACCCTCTTCCTGGGGGGCTCGCCGTCAACATCACCAGGGTCATCTCGTCTGATCTTATACCGCAATGCACCGCATACCGGGCATGCGTTCAGATCCTTGTACGCACCGTGGTAGAGGATGCAGTCATTAGGGCATGCATGTATCTTCAGCACCTCCAATCCTAGAGGGCATACAACCTTCTTTGCTACGTATGTACTGTCGGGCAATTCGTTATCCTTTGAAAGCTTCTTCTTCAATATTTTCAATAGCTTCTCAAATCCTTTGTCAGGCACAGCATTCTCTGCCTTCCATTGCAGCCATTCCAGTACGGTACCGAGCTTTGTGTTGCCATCTTCGCAATTGGGGTACAACCCTTTTTTGTGATCCTCTAACATGCGATCGAACTTCAGCTTCTCCTTTTGACTTTCGCATTGCGTCCTTGCATCGACTATGACCCGACGGAGATCATCATCATCGGGCACTGGTTCCTCTTGATCTTCAGCAGCTTCCCCCCTTGCAGCATCATTGGGCACATCGTCTGGTTCCTCTTGATCTTCAGCAGCTTCCCCCGTTGCAGCATCACCGTATTCAGGGGGCACATAGTTGTCATCGTCCTCGTCTTCTTTGTCGTCTTCCATCATAACCCCCATTTCTCCGTGCCTCGTCCAAACATTATAGTGTGGCATGAAACCCTTGTAAAGCAGGTGGGCGTGAAGGATTTTCCGGTCAGAGTAAGACTTCGTATTCCCACATATAGGGCATGGACAACACATAAAACCATCCTGCTTGTTTGCCTCAGCCACTTCGAGAAAATCATGCACGCCCTTAATGTACTCGGAGGTGTGTGTGTCACCGTACATCCATTGCCGGTTCATCTGCGTGCATTATATATAATTAAGTGTGTCAAAAACCATTACAGAACATCATGAATAGATAATTAAGTGACCAAATTAATAGAAGTTCATCATCACATTAGAACCAAAGTACATACATAGTTCTCATCTAACAACATATATATAGCTCTCCAGAGCATCTAATTAATTAAACCATACAGTGAAACTATGTAAAACATTTCAATGCAAAAACAAATGCGATCATAATCGCAAAGGTAACAATTGATCCAACGGCATAATGATACCAAGCCTCGATATGAATGGCATATTTTCTAATGTTTCTAATCTTCAAGCGCATTGCATCCATCTTGATCTTGTGATCATCGACGACATCCGCAACATGCAACTCCAATATCATCTTCTCCTCCTCAATTTTTTTATTTTTTCCTTCAAGTAATTGTTTTCTTCTTCAACTAAATTTAACCTCTCGACAATAGGGTCGGTTAGAATTTCCGGTTCAACGAGCTCCTAGATAAATAAAATCTATGTCACGCTGGTCGGTATATTTGTCATAAACAATAAATGAATCAAATAGTTATAAAAAGATAATATATACCACATCCGAATCATAGACAGGACGAGGGCCGACGGGGGCGGATACCAAAACCATCGCACTATGTAATAAGAAGGAATAAAATAGTAAGAAAATTAGAAAAGTATCTATCTAAAGTAAGAATTTTTTTTCTTTCAAAAAGAAGATAAGAACAAGAGGCTCACCACGGTGGTGCCGGCGACGAGATCGGCGCGGGCGGTCGACGGCGGTGAAGACGGGAATGGGACGTGACGGGCCGCTAAACCTAGACAAATCTCGAGGAAAATGGAGCTGTGAGGTCGAGCTTCGAGAGGACAAAGGTTAACTAGTGTGGCTCGGGCATTTCATCGAACACCTCATGTGCATAGGAGGTGAGCTAGAGCACCACAAAGCCCTCCCCTCGCCGGCCAGAGAAAAACAGAGCACTGGAGTGCTCTGCTCGCGGGCGAGGGGTATATATAGGCACCTCATTGGTCCCGGTTCATGGCCTGAACCGGTACTAAATCCGGGCCTTCTGTCCCGGTTCATGCCAAGAACCGGGACAAATGGTTGTGGGCCAGGAGCGAGGACCATTAGTCCCGGTTCGTGGCTCGAACAGGGACAAATGGTTCCATACGAAATGGGACCAATGCCCACGAGGCCCCGGCCGGCCCCCTGGGCTCACGAACCGGGACGAATGCCCCCATGGGTCCCGGTTCGTGACTGAACCGGGGCTAATGTGAAAACTGCCCTGTGACCTTTGCCCCGTTTTCTACTAGTGATGTACCTCAGATAGCAACTTACCTATAGAAATCTGATAATTCGATACATTTTTAACCGTTTTGATCCATCATCGTAGATTTTCTATTTTTGCAAAACTGAAAACCTGTTTAAATAGCATTATCGACCAGTGATAGAAGCCTTGCGTCGTTTCTTGTTTCGAAGTTGTGTATGCCGGCATTTGAAAATCCTACAACACCTTATATATGTAGCAGTCACATAATTTTTAGTAGTTTTTCATCATCTTTCGATTTATTACTTTGCATTTTCTCCTCCTTTGAAACTTAGAAATCATTTAGATAGGACATTAGACACATTATAACAGCTTTTCCAACATTCAATTCTTCGAGAGTAGTCTCGACCGTCATGTGGAAGTTATAGAAGAGCTTATCCACATGAGCCGTCATATTTAAACTTTTGATCCGTTACCGATGATTTTTTATTCGCTAAACAGAAAACTTACTTAAATAGCATCATTTAGACATTCCACCAGCATTTCTTCCTTTCAAGCTTCGGAAGTTGTATGTTTGACCATATGGATCTCGTATAACAACCTATAACTAGAAATCATATAATTTCATTACCAATTTTGTTACCTTTTGATCCATCACTATAGATTTTCACTTTGTTCAAAACTGAAATCTTATTAATTAAGCGTCATCGACTTATTCCGAAATCTTTTCCACCATTTCATGCTTTGAGGGTAGTCCATGCATCTATATGCACCTCAGATAGCAACTTACCTATAGAAATCGGATAATTTAGTACATTTTTATCTGTTTTGATCCATCATGGTAGATTTTCTATTTTTGTGAAACTGAAAACTTGTTTGAATAGCATTATCGACAAGTGATACAAGCCTTGCTTCGTTTCTTGTTTCAAAGTTGTCTATGCCGCCATTTGAAAATCCTACAACAACTTATATATGTAGGAGTGACATAATTTTTAGTAGTTTTTCATAACCTTTTGATTTATAACTTTGCATTTTCTCCTGCTTTGAAACTTAGGAATCATTTAAATGGGACATTAGACAGATTATAACAGTCTTTCCATCAATCCATTCTTCGAGAGTAGTCTCGACCGCCATGTGGAAGTCATAGAACAGCTTATCCACATAAATTATTCTTGTTTAGCACCTTTACATAAACTTTTGATCCGTTACCGACGATTTTTTATTCGCTAAACAGAAAACTTATTTAAATAGCATCATTTAGACATTCCACCAGATTTTCTTCCTTTCAACCTTCGGAAGTAGTATGTTCGACCATATGGATCTTGCATAACAAATTATAACTAGTAATCATATAATTTCATCACCAATTTTGTCCCCTTTTTATCCATCACTATAGATTCTCAATTTGTTCAAAACTGGAAACTTATTAATTAAGCGTTATCGACATATTCCGAAATCGTTTCCACCATTTCATGCTTCGAGGGTAGTCCATGCATCTATATGCACCTCAGATAGCAACTTACCTATAGAAATCTGATAATTTGATACATTTTACCCATTTTGCTCGATCAAGGTAGATTTTCTATTTTTGCAAAACTGAAAACTTGTTTAAATAGCTTTATCCACAAGTGAGAGAAGCCTTGCTTTGTTTCTTGTTTCGAAGTTGTTTATGTCGCCATTCGAAAATCCTACAACAACTTATATATGTAGGATTCACATAATTTTTAGTAGTTTTTCTTAACCTTTTGATTTTCTACTTTACATTTTCTCCTCCTTTGAAACTCATAAATCATTTAAATAGGACATTTGATGCATTATAACAGCCTTTTCATCATTCCATTCTTTGAGAGAAGTCTCGACCGCCATGTGGAAGTCATAGAACAGCTTATCCACATAAATTAGTCATGTTTAGCATCTTTACATAAACTTTTGATCCGTTACCGATGATTTTTTATTCGCTAAACAAAAAACTTACTTAAATAGCATCATCTAGACATTCCACCAGCATTTCTTGCTTTCAAGCTTCGGAAGTTGTATGTTTGACCATATGGATCTCGTATAACAACTTATAACTAGTAATCATATAATTTCATCACTAATTTTGTTACCTTTTAATCCATCACAATAGATTTTCACTTTGTTCAAAACTAAAAACTTATTAATTAAGCGTCATCGTCATATTCCAAAATCGTTTCCACCATTTCATGCTTCGAGGATAGTCCATGCATCTATATGCACCTCACATAGCAACTTACCTATAGAAATATGATAATTTGATACATTTTTAACCGTTTTGATCCATCATGGTAGATTTTCTATTTTTGCAAAACTGAAAACTTGTTTAAATAGCATTATCGACAAGTGATACAAGCCTTGCTTCGTTTCTTGTTTCAAAGTTGTCTATGCCGCCATTTGAAAATCCTACAACAACTTATATATGTAGGAGTGACATAATTTTTAGTAGTTTTTCATAACCTTTTGATTTATTACTTTCATTTTCTCCTGCTTTGAAACTTAGAAATCATTTAGATAGGACATTAGACAGATTATAACAGCCTTTACATCAATCCATTCTTCGAGAGTAGTCTCGACCGCCATGTGGAAGTCATAGAATAGCTTATCCACATAAATTATTCATGTTTAGCACCTTTACATAAACTTTTGATCCGTTACCGATGATTTTTTATGCGCTAAACATAAAACTTATTTAAATAGCATCATTTAGACATTCCACCAGATTTTCTTCCTTTCAAGCTTCGGAAGTAGTATGTTCGACCATATGGATCTTGTATAACAAATTATAACTAGTAATCATATAATTTGATCAACAATTTTGTACCCTTTTTATCCATCACTATAGATTCTCACTTTGTTCAAAACTGGAAACTCATTAATTAAGCGTCCTCGACATATTCCGAAGTCGTTTCCACCATTTCATGCTTCGACGGTAGTCCATGCATCTATATGCACCTCAGATAGCAACTTGCCTATAGAAATCTGATAATTTGATACATTTTCACCATTTTGATCGGTCATGGTAGACTTTCTACTTATGCAAAACTGAAAACTTGTTTAAATAGCTTTATCCACAAGTGATAGAAGCCTTGCTTTGTTTCTTGTTTCGAAGTTCTCTATGTCGCCTTTCGAAAATCGTACAACAACTTATATATGTAGGATTCACATAATTCTTAGTAGTTTTTCATAACCTTTTGATTCACTACTTTACATTTTCTCCTCCTTTGAAACTCATAAATCATTTAAATAGGACATTCGACACATTATAACAGCCTTTTCATCATTCCATTCTTCGAGAGAAGTCTCGACCGCCATGTGGAAGTCATAGAACAGCTTATCCACATAAATTAGTCATGTTTACCACCTTTACATAAACTTTTGATCAGTTACCGACGATTTTTTATTCGCTAAACAGAAAACTTATTTAAATAGCATCATTTAGACATTCCACCAGATTTTCTTCCTTTCAAGCTTCGGAAGTAGTATGTTCGACCATATGGATCTTGCATAACAAATTATAACTAGTAATCATATAATTTCATCACCAATTTTGTCCCCTTTTTATCCATCACTATAGATTCTCAATTTGTTCAAAACTGGAAACTTATTAATTAAGCGTTATCGACATATTCCGAAATCGTTTCCACCATTTCATGCTTCGAGGGTAGTCCATGCATCTATATGCACCTCAGATAGCAACTTACATATAGAAATCTGATAATTTGATACATTTTAACCATTTTGCTCGATCAAGGTAGATTTTCTATTTTTGCAAAACTGAAAACTTGTTTAAATAGCTTTATCCACAAGTGAGAGAAGCCTTGCTTTGTTTCTTGTTTCGAAGTTGTTTATGTCGCCATTCGAAAACCCTACAACAACTTATATATGTAGGATTCACATAATTTTTAGTAGTTTTTCTTAACCTTTTGATTTACTACTTTACATTTTCTCCTCCTTTGAAACTCATAAATCATTTAAATAGGACATTCGACGCATTATAACAGCCTTTTCATCATTCCATTCTTTGAGAGAAGTCTCGACCGCCATGTGGAAGTCATAGAACAGCTTATCCCACATGAATTAGTCATGTTTAGCATCTTTACATAAACTTTTGATCCGTTACCGATGATTTTTTATTCGCTAAACAAAAAACTTACTTAAATAGCATCATCTAGACATTCCACCAGCATTTCTTGCTTTCAAGCTTCGGAAGTTGTATGTTTGACCATATGGATCTCGTATAACAACTTATAACTAGTAATCATATAATTTCATCACTAATTTTGTTACCTTTTCATCCATCACTATAGATTTTCACTTCGTTCAAAACTGAGAACCTATTAATTAAGCGTCATCGTCATCTCCGAAATCATTTCCACCGTTTTCATGCTTCGAGGGTAGTCCATGCATCTATATGCACCTCAGATAGCAACTTACCTATAGAAATATGATAATTTGATACATTTTTAACCGTTTTGATCCATCATGATAGATTTTCTATTTTTGCCAAACTGAAAACTTGTTTAAATAGCATTATCGACAAGTGATACAAGCCTTGCGTCGTTTCTTGTTTCGAAGTTGTGTATGCCGCCATTTGAAAATCCTACAACAACTTATATATGTAGGAGTGACATAATTTTTAGTAGTTTTTCTTAAGCTTTTGATATATTACTTTGCATTTTCTCCTGCTTTGAAACTTAGAAATCATTTAGATAGGACATTAGACAGATGATAACAGCCTTTACATCAATCCATTCTTCGAGAGTAGTCTCGACCGCCATGTGGAAGTCATAGAATAGCTTATCCACATAAATTATTCATGTTTAGCACCTTTACATAAACTTTTGATCCGTTACCGATGATTTTTTATTCGCTAAACATAAAAATTATTTAAATAGCATCATTTAGACATTCCACCAGATTTTCTTCCTTTCAAGCTTCGGAAGTAGTATGTTCGACCATATGGATCTCGTATAACAAATTATAACTAGTAATCATATAATTTCATCACCAATTTTGTACCCTTTTTATCCATCACTATAGATTCTCACTTTGTTCAAAACTGGAAACTTATTAATTAAGCGTCCTCGACATATTCCGAAGTCGTTTCCACCATTTCATGCTTCGAGGGTAGTCCATGCATCTATATGCACCTCAGATAGCAACTTGCCTATAGAAATCTGATAATTTGATACATTTTCACCATTTTGATCGGTCATGGTAGACTTTCTATTTATGCAAAACTGAAAAGTTGTTTAAATAGCTTTATCCACAAGTGATAGAAGCCTTGCTTTGTTTCTTGTTTCGAAGTTGTCTATGTCGCCTTTCGAAAATCCTACAACAACTTATATATGTAGGATTCACATAATTCTTAGTAGTTTTTCATAACCTTTTGATTCACTACTTTACATTTTCTCCTCTTTGAAACTCATAAATCATTTAAATAGGACATTCGACACATTATAACAGCCTTTTCATCATTCCATTCTTCGAGAGAAGTCTCGACCGCCATGTGGAAGTCATAGAACAGCTTATCCACATAAATTAGTCATGTTTACCACCTTTACATAAACTTTTGATCCGTTACCGATGATTTTTTATCCGGTAAACAGAAAACTTACTTAAATAGCATCATCTAGACATTCCACTAGCATTTCTTCCTTTCAATCTTTGCAAGTTGTATGTTTGACCATATGGATCTCGTACAACAACTTATAACTAGTAATCATATAATTTCATCACCAATTTTGTTACCTTTTGATCCATCACTATAGATTTTCACTTTGTTCAAAACTGAAAACTTATTAATTAAGCGTCATCGACATATTCCAAAATCGTTTCCACCATTTCATGCTTCGAGGGTAGTCCATGCATCTATATGCACCTCAGATAGCAACTTACATATAGAAATCTGATCATTTTGGTACGTTTTTAACCATTTTGATCCATCATGGTAGATTTTCTAGTTTTGCGAAACTGAAAACTTGTTTAAATAGCATTATCGACAAGTGATAGAAATCTTGCTTCGTTTCTGATTTCGAAGTTGTCTATGCCGCCATTTGAAAATCCTACAACAACTTATATATGTAGGAGTCACATAATTTTTAGTAGATTTTCATAACCTTTTGATTTATTACTTTGCATTATCTCCTCCTTTGAAACTTCTGAATCATTTAAATAGGACATTAGACACATTATAACAGCCTTTCCATCAGTCCATTCTTCGAGAGTAGTCTCGACCGCCAAGTGGAAGTCATAGAACAGCTTATCCCACATGAATTATTCATGTTTAGCACCTTGACATAAACTTTTGATCTGTTACTGATGATTTTTTATTCGCTAAATAGAAAACTTACTTAAATAGCATCATTTAGACATTCCACCAGCATTTCTACCTTTCAAGCTTCGGAAGTAGTATGTTTGACCACATGGATCTCGTATAACAACTTATAACTAGTAATCATATAATTTCATCAGCAATTCTGTTACCTTTTGATCCATCACTATAGATTTTCACTTCGTTCAAAACTGAGAACTTATTAATTAAGCGTCATCGACATATTCTGAAATCATTTCCACCGTTTTCATGCTTCGAGGGTAGTCCATGCATCTATATGCACCTCAGAAAGCAACTTGCCTATAGAAATCTGATAATTTGATACATTTTTAACCGTTTTGATCCATCATGATAGATTTTCTAATTTTGCCAAACTGAAAACTTGTTTAAATAGCATTATCGACCAGTGATAGAATTCTTGCGTCGTTTCTTGTTTCGAAGTTGTGTATGCCGCAATTTGAAAATCCTACAACAACTTATATATCTAGCAGTCACATATGTTTTAGTAGTTTTTCATCACCTTTTGATTTATTACTTTGCATTTTCTCCTCCCTTGAAACCTATAAATCATTTAAATAGGACATTAGACACATAATAACAGCTTTTCCATCATTCCATTCTTCAAGAGTAGTCTCGACCGTCATCTGGAAATCATAGAACAGCTTATCCACATAAATTAGTCATGTTTAGAACCTTTGCATAAACTTTCAATCCGCTACCGATGATTATTTATTCGCTAAACAGAAAACTTACTTAAATAGCATCATTTCGACATTCCACCAACATTTCTTCGTTTCAAGCTTCGAAAGTTGTATGTTTGACCGTATGGATCTCGTATAACAACTTATAACTAGTAATCATATAATTTCATCACCAATTTTGTTACCTTTTGATACATCACTATAGATTTTCACTTTGTTCAAAACTGAAAACTTATTAATTAAGCGTCATCGACATATTCCGAAATTGTGTCCACCATTTCATGCTTCGAGGATAGTCCATGCATCTATACGCACCTCAGATAGCAACTTACCGATAAAAATCTGATAATTTGGTACATTTTTAACTGTTTTGATCCATCATGGTATATTTTCTATTTTTGCGAAACTGAAAACTTGTTTAAATAGCATTATCGACAAGTGATACAAGCCTTGCATCCTTTCTTGTTTCAAAGTTGTCTGTTCCGCCATTTGAAAATCCTGCAACAACTTATAAATGTAGGAGTCACATAATTTTTAGTAGTTTTTCATAACGTTTTTGATTTATTACTTTGCATTATCTCCTGCTTTGAAACTTAGAAATCGTTTAAATAGGACATTAGACACATTATAACAGCCTTTCCATCATTCCATTCTTCGAGAGTAGTCTCGACCGCCATGTGGAAGTCATAGAACAGCTTATCCACATAAATTATTCATGTTTAACACCTTTACATAAACTTTTGATCCGTTACAGACGATTTTTTATTCGCTAAACAGAAAACTTATTTAAATAGCATCATTTAGACATTCCTCCAGATTTTCTTCCTTTCAAGCTTCAGAAGTAGTATGTTCGACCAAATGGATCTCGTATAACAAATTATAATTAGTAATCATATAATTTCATCACCAATTTTGTCCCCCTTTTATCCATCACTATAGATTCTCACTTTGTTTAAAACTGGAAACTTATTAATTAAGCGTCATCGACATATTCCGAAATCATTTCCACCATTTCATGCTTCGAGGGTAGTCCACGCATCTATATGCACCTCAGATAGCAACTTACCTATAGAAATCTGATAATTTCATACATTTTTAACCATTTTGATCCGTCATGGTAGATTTTCTATTTTTGCGAAACTAAAAACTTTTTTAAATAGCATTATCGACCAGTGATAGAAGCCTTGCGTCCTTTCTTGTTTCGAAGTTGTGTATGCCACCATTTGAAAATCCTACAACAACTTATATATGTAGCAGTCACATAATTTTTAGTAGTTTTTCATCACCTTTTGATTTATTACTTTGCATTTTCTCCTGCTTTGAAACTTAGAAATCATTTAAATAGGACATTAGACACATTATAACAGCCTTTCCATCATTCCATTCTTCGAGAGTAGTCTCGACCATCATGTGGAACTCATAGGACAGCTTATCCACATAAATTAGTCATGTTTAGCACCTTTGCATAAACCTTTGATCCGTTACCATGATGATTTTTAATTCGCTAAACAGAAAACTTACTTAAATAGCATCATTCAGACATTCCACCAACATTTCTTCCTTTCAATCTTCGGAAGTTGTATGTTTGACCATATGGATCTCGTACAACAACTTATAACTAGTAATCATATAATTTCATCACCAATTTTGCTACCTTTTGATCCATCACTATAAATTTTCACTTTGTTCAAAACTGAAAACTTATTAATTAAGTGTCATCGACATATTCCAAAATCGTTTCCACTATTTCATGCTTCGAGGGTAGTCCATGCATCTATATGCACCTCAGATAGCAACTTACCTGTAGAAATCTGATCATTTTGGTACATTTTTAACTGTTTTGATCCATCATGGTAGATTTTCTATTTTTGCGAAACTGAAAACTTGTTTAAATAGCATTATCGACAAGTGATAGAAGCCTTGCTTTGTTTCTTATTTCAAAGTTGTCTATGCCGCCATTTGAAAATCCTACAACAACTTATATATGTAGGAGTCACATAATTTTTAGTAGTTTTTCATAATCTTTTGATTTATTACTCTGCATTATCTCCTCCTTTGAAACTTATAAATCATTTAAATAGGACATTAGACACATTATAACAGCCATCCATCAGTCTATTCTTCGAGAGTAGTCTCGACCGCCAAGTGGAAGTCATAGAACAGCTTATCCCACCTGAATTATTCATGTTTAGCACCTTTACCTAAACTTTTGATCTGTTACTGATGATTTTTTATTCGCTAAACAGAAAACTTACTTAAATAGCATCATTTAGACATTCCACCAGCATTTCTACCTTTCAAGCGTCGGAAGTAGTATGTTTGGCCATATGGATCTCGTATAACAACTTATAACTAGTAATCATATAATTTCATCAGCAATTCTGTTACCTTTTGATCCATCACTATAGATTTTCACTTCGTTCAAAACTGAGAACTTATTAATTAAGCGTCATCGACATATTCCGAAATCATTTCCACCGTTTTCATGCTTCGAGGGTGGTCCATGCATCTATATGCACCTCAGATAGCAACTTACCTATAGAAATCTGATAATTTGATACATTTTTAACCGTTTTGATCCATCATGATAGATTTTCTATTTTTGCGAAACTGAAAACTTGTTTAAATAGCATTATCGACCAGTGATAGAAGCCTTGCGCCGTTTCTTGTTTCGAAGTTGTGTATGCCGCCATTTGAAAATCCTACAACAACTTATATATATGTAGCAGTCACATAATTTTTAGTACTTTTTCATCACCTTTTGATTTATTACTTTGCATTTTCTCCTCCCTTGAAACCTAGAAATCATTTAAGTAGGACATTAAACACATTATAACAGCTTTTCCATCATTCCATTCTTCAAGAGTAGTCTCGACCGTCATCTGGAAATCATAGAACAACTTATCCACATAAATTAGTCATGTTTAGAACCTTTGCATAAACTTTCAATCTGCTACCGATGATTATTTATTCGCTAAACAGAAAACTTACTTAAATAGCATCATTTAGACATTCCACCAACATTTCTTCGTTTCAAGCTTCGAAAGTTGTATGTTTGACCGTATGGATCTCGTATAACAACTTATAACTTGTAATCATATAATTTCATCACCAATTTTGTTACCTTTTGATACATCACTATAGATTTTCACTTTGTTCAAAACTGAAAACTAATTAATTAAGCGTCATCGACATATTCCGAAATTGTGTCCACCATTTCATGCTTCGAGGATAGTCCATGCATCTATACGCACCTCAGATAGCAACTTACCGATAAAAATCTGATAATTTGGTACATTTTTAACTGTTTTGATCCATCATGGTAGATATTCTATTTTTGCGAAACTAAAAACTTGTTTAAATAGCATTATCGACAAGTGATACAAGCCTTGCATCGTTTCTTGTTTGAAAGTTGTCTATTCCGCCATTTGAAAATCCTGCAACAACTTATAACTGTAGGAGTCACATAATTTTTAGTTGTTTTTCATAACCTTTTTGATTTATTACTTTGCATTATCTCCTGCTTTGAAACTTAGAAATCGTTTAAATAGGACATTAGACACATTATAACAGCCTTTCCATCATTCCATTCTTCGAGAGTAGTCTCGACCGCCATGTGGAAGTCATAGAATAGCTTATCCACATAAATTATTCATGTTTAACACCTTTACATAAACTTTTGATCCGTTACAGACGATTTTTTATTCGCTAAACAGAAAACTTATTTAAATAGCATCATTTAGACATTCCTCCAGATTTTCTTCCTTTCAAGCTTCAGAAGTAGTATGTTCGACCAAATGGATCTCGTATAACAAATTATAACTAGTAATCATATAATTTCATCACCAATTTTGTCCCCCTTTTATCCATCACTATAGATTCTCACTTAGTTCAAAACTGGAAACTTATTAATTAAGCGTCATCGACATATTCCGAAATCATTTCCACCATTTCATGCTTCGAGGGTAGTCCACGCATCTATATGCACCTCAGATAGCAACTTACATATAGAAATCTGATAATTTGATACATTTTTAACCATTTTGATCCATCATGGTAGATTTTCTATTTTTGCGAAACTAAAAACTTTTTTAAATAGCATTATCGACCAGTGATAGAAGCCTTGCGTCCTTTCTTGTTTCGAAGTTGTGTATGCCACCATTTGAAAATCCTACAACAACTTATATATGTAGCAGTCACATAATTTTTAGTAGTTTTTCATCACCTTTTGATTTATTACTTTGCATTTTCTCCTGCTTTGAAACTTAGAAATCATTTAAATAGGACATTAGACACATTATAACAGCCTTTCCATCATTCCATTCTTCGAGAGTAGTCTCGACCATCATGTGGAACTCATAGGACAGCTTATCCACATAAATTAGTCATGTTTAGCACCTTTGCATAAACCTTTGATCCGTTACCATGATGATTTTTAATTCGCTAAACAGAAAACGTACTTAAATAGCATCATTTAGACATTCCACCAGCATTTCTTCCTTTCAATCTTCGGAAGTTGTATGTTTGACCATATGGATCTCGTACAACAACTTATAACTAGTAATCATATAATTTCATCACCAATTTTGATACCTTTTGATCCATCACTATAGATTTTCACTTTGTTCAAAAAACTGAAAACTTATTAATTAAGTGTCATCGACATATTCCAAAATCGTTTCCACTATTTCATGCTTCGAGGGTAGTCCATGCATCTATATGCACCTCAGATAGCAACTTACCTGTAGAAATCTGATCATTTTTGTACATTTTTAACTGTTTTGATCCATCATGGTAGATTTTCTATTTTTGCGAAACTGAAAACTTGTTTAAATAGCATTATCGACAAGTGATAGAAGCCTTGCTTCGTTTCTTATTTCAAAGTTGTCTATGCCGCCATTTGAAAATCCTACAACAACTTATATATGTAGGAGTCACATAATTTTAAGTAGTTTTTCATAATCTTTTGATTTATTACTTTGCATTATCTCCTCCTTTGAAACTTATAAATCATTTAAATAGGACATTAGACACATTATAACAGCCTTTCCATCAGTCCATTCTTCGAGAGTAGTCTCGACCGCCAAGTGGAAGTCATAGAACAGCTTATCCCACCTGAATTATTCATGTTTAGCACCTTTACCTAAACTTTTGATCTGTTACTGATGATTTTTTATTCGCTAAACAGAAAACTTACTTAAATAGCATCATTTAGACATTCCACCAGCATTTCTACCTTTCAAGCGTCGGAAGTAGTATGTTTGGCCATATGGATCTCGTAAAACAACTTATAACTAGTAATCATATAATTTCATCAGCAATTCTGTTACCTTTTGATACATCACTATAGATTTTCACTTCGTTCAAAACTGAGAACTTATTAATTAAGCGTCATCGACATATTCCGAAATCATTTCCACCATTTTCATGCTTCGAGGGTAGTCCATGCATCTATATGCACCTCAGATAGCAACTTACCTATAGAAATATGATAATTTGATACATTTTTAACCGTATTGATCCATCATGATAGATTTTCTATTTTTGCGAAACTGAAAACTTGTTTAAATAGCATTATCGACCGGTGATAGAAGCCTTGCGCCGTTTCTTGTTTCGAAGTTGTGTATGCCACCATTTCAAAATCCTACAACAACTTATATATGTAGCAGTCACATAATTTTTAGTAGTTTTTCATCACCTTTTGATTTATTACTTTGCGTTTTCTCCTGCTTTGAAACTTAGAAATCGTTTAAATAGGACATTAGACACATTATAACAGCCTTTCCATCATTCCATTCTTCGAGAGTAGTCTCGACCATCATATGGAACTCATAGGACAGCTTATCCACATAAATTAGTCATGTTTAGCACCTTTGCATAAACCTTTGATCCGTTACCATGATGATTTTTAATTCGCTAAACAGAAAACTTACTTAAATAGCATCATTTAGACATTCCACCAGCATTTCTTCCTTTCAATCTTTGGAAGTTGTATGTTTGACCATATGGATCTCGTACAACAACTTATAACTAGTAATCATATAATTTCATCACCAATTTTGATACCTTTTGATCCATCACTATAGATTTTCACTTTGTTCAAAAAACTGAAAACTTATTAATTAAGTGTCATCGACATATTCCAAAATCGTTTCCACTATTTCATGCTTCGAGGGTAGTCCATGCATCTATATGCACCTCAGATAGCAACTTACCTATAGAAATCTGATCATTTTGGTACATTTTTAAATGTTTTGATCCATCATGGTAGATTTTCTATTTTTGCGAAACTGAAAACTTGTTTAAATAGCATTATCGACAAGTGATAGAAGCCTTGCTTCGTTTCTTATTTCAAAGTTGTCTATGCCGCCATTTGAAAATCCTACAACAACTTATATATGTAGGAGTCACATAATTTTTAGTAGTTTTTCATAATATTTTGATTTATTACTTTGCATTATCTCCTCCTTTGAAACATATAAATCATTTAAATAGGACATTAGACACATTATAACAGCCTTTCCATCAGTCCATTCTTCGAGAGTAGTCTCGACCGCCAAGTGGAAGTCATAGAACACCTTATCCCACCTGAATTATTCATGTTTAGCACCATTACCTAAACTTTTGATCTGTTACTGATGATTTTTTATTCGCTAAACATAAAACTTACTTAAATAGCATCATTTAGACATTCCACCAGCATTTCTACCTTTCAAGCGTCGGAAGTAGTATGTTTGGCCATATGGATCTCGTATAACAACTTATAACTAGTAATCATATAATTTCATCAGCAATTCTGTTACCTTTTGATCCATCACTATAGATTTTCACTTCGTTCAAAACTGAGAACTTACTAATTAAGCGTCATCGACATATTCCGAAATCATTTCCACCGTTTTCATGCTTCGAGGGTAGTCCATGCATCTATATGCACCTCAGATAGCAACTTACCTATAGAAATATGATAATTTGATACATTTTTAACCGTATTGATCCATCATGATAGATTTTCTATTTTTGCGAAACTGAAAACTTGTTTAAATAGCATTATCGACCAGTGATAGAAGCCTTGCGCCGTTTCTTGTTTCGAAGTTGTGTATGCCACCATTTGAAAATCCTACAACAACTTATATATGTAGCAGTCACATAATTTTTAGTAGTTTTTCATCACCTTTTGATTTATTACTTTGCATTTTCTCCTGCTTTGAAACTTAGAAATCATTTAAATAGGACATTAGACACATTATAACAGCCTTTCCATCATTCCATTCTTCGAGAGTAGTCTCGACCATCATGTGGAACTCATAGGACAGCTTATCCACATAGTCATGTTTAGCACCTTTGCATAAACCTTTGATCCGTTACCATGATGATTTTTAATTCGCTAAACAGAAAACTTACTTAAATAGCATCATTTAGACATTCCACCAGCATTTCTTCCTTTCAATCTTTGGAAGTTGTATGTTTGACCATATGGATCTCGTACAACAACTTATAACTAGTAATCATATAATTTCATCACCAAGTTTGATACCTTTTGATCCATCACTATTGATTTTCACTTTGTTCAAAAAACTGAAAACTTATTGACATATTCCAAAATCGTTTCCACTATTTCATGCTTCGAGGGTAGTCCATGCATCTATATGCACCTCAGATAGCAACTTACCTATAGAAATCTGATCATTTTGGTGCATTTTTAACTGTTTTGATCCATCATGGTAGATTTTCTATTTTTGTGAAACTGAAAACTTGTTTAAATAGCATTATCGACAAGTGATAGAAGCCTTGCTTCGTGTCTTATTTCAAAGTTGTCTATGCCGCCATTTGAAAATCCTACAACAACTTATATATGTAGGAGTCACATAATTTTTAGTAGTTTTTCATAATCTTTTGATTTATTACTTTGCATTATCTCCTCCTTTGAAACTTATAAATCATTTAAATAGGACATTAGACACATTATAACAGCCTTTCCATCAGTCCATTCTTCGAGAGTAGTCTCGACCGCCAAGTGGAAGTCATAGAACACCTTATCCCACCTGAATTATTCATGTTTAGCACCATTACCTAAACTTTTGATCTGTTACTGATGATTTTTTATTCGCTAAACATAAAACTTACTTAAATAGCATCATTTAGACATTCCACCAGCATTTCTACCTTTCAAGCGTCGGAAGTAGTATGTTTGGCCATATGGATCTCGTATAACAACTTATAACTAGTAATCATATAATTTCATCAGCAATTCTGTTACCTTTTGATCCATCACTATAGATTTTCACTTCATTCAAAACTGAGAACTTATTAATTAAGCGTCATCGACATATTCCGAAATCATTTCCACCGTTTTCATGCTTCGAGGGTAGTCCATGCATCTATATGCACCTCAGATAGCAACTTACCTATAGAAATATGATAATTTGATACATTTTTAACCGTATTGATCCATCATGATAGATTTTCTATTTCTGCGAAACTGAAAACTTGTTTAAATAGCATTATCGACCAGTGATAGAAGCCTTGCGCCGTTTCTTGTTTCGAAGTTGTGTATGCCACCATTTGAAAATCCTACAACAACTTATATATGTAGCAGTCACATAATTTTTAGTAGTTTTTCATCACCTTTTGATTTATTACTTTGCATTTTCTCCTGCTTTGAAACTTAGAAATCATTTAAATAGGACATTAGACACATTATAACAGCCTTTCCATCATTCCATTCTTCGAGAGTAGTCTCGACCATCATGTGGAACTCATAGGACAGCTTATCCACATAGTCATGTTTAGCACCTTTGCATAAACCTTTGATCCGTTACCATGATGATTTTTAATTCGCTAAACAGAAAACTTACTTAAATAGCATCATTTAGACATTCCACCAGCATTTCTTCCTTTCAATCTTTGGAAGTTGTATGTTTGACCATATGGATCTCGTACAACAACTTATAACTAGTAATCATATAATTTCATCACCAAGTTTGATACCTTTTGATCCATCACTATAGATTTTCACTTTGTTCAAAAAACTGAAAACTTATTAATTAAGTGTCATCGACATATTCCAAAATCGTTTCCACTATTTCATGCTTCGAGGGTAGTCCATGCATCTATATGCACCTCAGATAGCAACTTACCTATAGAAATCTGATCATTTTGGTACATTTTTAACTGTTTTGATCCATCATGGTAGATTTTCTATTTTTGTGAAACTGAAAACTTGTTTAAATAGCATTATCGACAAGTGATAGAAGCCTTGCTTCGTGTCTTATTTCAAAGTTGTCTATGCCGCCATTTGAAAATCCTACAACAACTTATATATGTAGGAGTCACATAATTTTTAGTAGTTTTTCATAATCTTTTGATTTATTACTTTGCATTATCTCCTCCTTTGAAACTTATAAATCATTTAAATAGGACATTAGACACATTATAACAGCCTTTCCATCAGTCCATTCTTCGAGAGTAGTCTCGACCGCCAAGTGGAAGTCATAGAACACCTTATCCCACCTGAATTATTCATGTTTAGCACCATTACCTAAACTTTTGATCTGTTACTGATGATTTTTTATTCGCTAAACATAAAACTTACTTAAATAGCATCATTTAGACATTCCACCAGCATTTCTACCTTTCAAGCGTCGGAAGTAGTATGTTTGGCCATATGGATCTCGTATAACAACTTATAACTAGTAATCATATAATTTCATCAGCAATTCTGTTACCTTTTGATCCATCACTATAGATTTTCACTTCGTTCAAAACTGAGAACTTATTAATTAAGCGTCATCGACATATTCCGAAATCATTTCCACCGTTTTCATGCTTCGAGGGTAGTCCATCCATCTATATGCACCTCAGATAGCAACTTACCTATAGAAATATGATAATTTGATACATTTTTAACCGTATTGATCCATCATGATAGATTTTCTATTTTTGCGAAACTGAAAACTTGTTTAAATAGCATTATCGACCAGTGATAGAAGCCTTGCGCCGTTTCTTGTTTCGAAGTTGTGTATGCCACCATTTGAAAATCCTACAACAACTTATATATGTAGCAGTCACATAATTTTTAGTAGTTTTTCATCACCTTTTGATTTATTACTTTGCATTTTCTCCTGCTTTGAAACTTAGAAATCATTTAAATAGGACATTAGACACATTATAACAGCCTTTCCATCATTCCATTCTTCGAGAGTAGTCTCGACCATCATGTGGAACTCATAGGACAGCTTATCCACATAGTCATGTTTAGCACCTTTGCATAAACCTTTGATCCGTTACCATGATGATTTTTAATTCGCTAAACAGAAAACTTACTTAAATAGCATCATTTAGACATTCCACCAGCATTTCTTCCTTTCAATCTTTGGAAGTTGTATGTTTGACCATATGGATCTCGTACAACAACTTATAACTAGTAATCATATAATTTCATCACCAATTTTGATACCTTTTGATCCATCACTATAGATTTTCACTTTGTTCAAAAAACTGAAAACTTATTAATTAAGTGTCATCGACATATTCCAAAATCGTTTCCACTATTTCATGCTTCGAGGGTAGTCCATGCATCTATATGCACCTCAGATAGCAACTTACCTATAGAAATCTGATCATTTTGGTACATTTTTAACTGTTTTGATCCATCATGGTAGATTTTCTATTTTTGCGAAACTGAAAACTTGTTTAAATAGCATTATCGAGAAGTGATAGAAGCCTTGCTTCGTGTATTATTTCAAAGTTGTCTATGCCGCCATTTGAAAATCCTACAACAACTTATATATGTAGGAGTCACATAATTTTTAGTAGTTTTTCATAATCTTTTGATTTATTACTTTGCATTATCTCCTCCTTTGAAACTTATAAATCATTTAAATAGGACATTAGACACATTATAACAGCCTTTCCATCAGTCCATTCTTCGAGAGTAGTCTCGACCGCCAAGTGGAAGTCATAGAACACCTTATCCCACCTGAATTATTCATGTTTAGCACCATTACCTAAACTTTTGATCTGTTACTGATGATTTTTTATTCGCTAAACATAAAACTTACTTAAATAGCATCATTTAGACATTCCACCAGCATTTCTACCTTTCAAGCGTCGGAAGTAGTATGTTTGGCCATATGGATCTCGTATAACAACTTATAACTAGTAATCATATAATTTCATCAGCAATTCTGTTACCTTTTGATCCATCACTATAGATTTTCACTTCGTTCAAAACTGAGAACTTATTAATTAAGCGTCATCGACATATTCCGAAATCATTTCCACCGTTTTCATGCTTCGAGGGTAGTCCATGCATCTATATGCACCTCAGATAGCAACTTACCTATAGAAATATGATAATTTGATACATTTTTAACCGTATTGATCCATCATGATAGATTTTCTATTTTTGCGAAACTGAAAACTTGTTTAAATAGCATTATCGACCAGTGATAGAAGCCTTGCGCCGTTTCTTGTTTCGAAGTTGTGTATGCCACCATTTGAAAATCCTACAACAACTTATATATGTAGCAGTCACATAATTTTTAGTAGTTTTTCATCACCTTTTGATTTATTACTTTGCATTTTCTCCTGCTTTGAAACTTAGAAATCATTTAAATAGGACATTAGACACATTATAACAGCCTTTCCATCATTCCATTCTTCGAGAGTAGTCTCGACCATCATGTGGAACTCATAGGACAGCTTATCCACATAAATTAGTCATGTTTAGCACCTTTGCATAAACCTTTGATCCGTTACCATGATGATTTTTAATTCGCTAAACAGAAAACTTACTTAAATAGCATCATTTAGACATTCCACCAGCATTTCTTCCTTTCAATCTGCGGAAGTTGTATGTTTGACCATATGGATCTCGTACAACAACTTATAACTAGTAATCATATAATTTCATCACCAATTTTGATACCTTTTGATCCATCACTATAGATTTTCACTTTGTTCAAAAAACTGAAAACTTATTAATTAAGTGTCATCGACATATTCCAAAATCGTTTCCACTATTTCATGCTTCGAGGGTAGTCCATGCATCTATATGCTCCTCAGATAGCAACTTACCTATAGAAATCTGATCATTTTGGTACATTTTTAACTGTTTTGATCCATCATGGTAGATTTTCTATTTTTGTGAAACTGAAAACTTGTTTAAATAGCAATATCGACAAGTGATAGAAGCCTTGCTTCGTTTCTTATTTCAAAGTTGTCTATGCCGCCATTTGAAAATCCTACAACAACTTATATATGTAGGAGTCACATAATTTTTAGTAGTTTTTCATAATCTTTTGATTTATTACTTTGCATTATCTCCTCCTTTGAAACTTATAAATCATTTAAATAGGACATTAGACACATTATAACAGCCTTTCCATCAGTCCATTCTTCGAGAGTAGTCTCGACCGCCAAGTGGAAGTCATAGAATAGCTTATCCCACCTGAATTATTCATGTTTAGCACCATTACCTAAACTTTTGATCTGTTACTGATGATTTTTTATTCGCTAAACAGAAAACTTACTTAAATAGCATCATTTAGACATTCCACCAGCATTTCTACCTTTCAAGCGTCGGAAGTAGTATGTTTGGCCATATGGATCTCGTATAACAACTTATATCTAGTAATCATATAATTTCATCAGCAATTCTGTTACCTTTTGATCCATCACTATAGATTTTCACTTCGTTCAAAACTGAGAACTTATTAATTAAGCGTCATCGACATATTCCGAAATCATTTCCACCGTTTTCATGCTTCGAGGGTAGTCCATGCATCTATATGCACCTCAGATAGCAACTTACCTATAGAAATCTTATAATTTGATACATTTTTAACCGTTTTGATCCATCATGATAGATTTTCTATTTTTGCGAAACTGATAACTTGTTTAAATAGCATTATCGACCAGTGATAGAAGCCTTGCGCCGTTTCTTGTTTCGAAGTTGTGTATGCCTCCATTTGAAAATCCATCAACAACTTATATATGTAGCAGTCACATAATTTTTAGTAGTTTTTCATCACCTTTTGATTTATTACTTTGCATTTTCTCCTCCCTTGAAACCTAGAAATCATTTAAATAGGACATTAGACACATTATAACAACTTTTCCATCATTCCATTCTTCGAGAGTAGTCTCGACCGTCATCTGGAAGTGATAGAACAACTTATCCACATAAATTAGTCATGTTTAGCACCTTTGCATAAACTTTCGATCCTCTACCGATGATTTTTTATTCGCTAAACAGAAAACTTACTTAAATAGCATCATTTAGACATTCCACCAACATTTCTTCCTTTCAAGCTTCGGAAGTAGTATGTTTGATCCATCACTATAGATTTTCACTTTTTCAAAACTGAAAACTTATTAATTAAGCGTCATCGACATATTCCGAAATTGTGTCCACCATTTCATGCTTCGAGGGTAGTCCATGCATCTATATGCACCTCAGATAGCAACTTACCTATAAAAATCTGATAATTTGGTACATTTTTAACTGTTTTGATCCATCATGGCAGATTTTCTAGCGAAACTGATAACTTGTTTAAATAGCAATATCGACAAGTGATACAAGCCTTGCATCGTTTCTTGTTTCAAAGTTGTCTATTCCGCCATTTGAAAATCCTACAACAACTTATATATGTAGGAGTCACATAATTTTTAGTAGTTGTTCATAACATTTTTGATTTATTACTTTGCATTATCTCCTACTTTGATACTTAGAAATCGTTTAAATATGACATTAGACACATTATAACAGCCTTTCCATCATTCCATTCTTCGAGAGTAGTCTCGACCGCCATGTGGAAGTCATAGAACATCTTATCCACATAAATTATTCATGTTTAATACCTTTACATAAACTTTTGATCCGTTACAGACAATTTTTTATTCGCTAAATAGAAAAATTATTTAAATAGCATCATTTAGACATTCCTCCAGATTTTCTTCCTTTCAAGCTTCAGAAGTAGTATGTTCGACCAAATGCATCTCGTATAACAAATTATAACTAGTAATCATATAATTTCATCACCAAATTTGTCCCCCTTTTATCCATCACTATAGATTCTCACTTTGTTCAAAACTGGAAACTTATTAATTAAGCGTCATCGACATATTTCGAAATCATTTCCACCATTTCATGCTTCAAGGGTACTCCATGCATCTATATGCACCTCAGATAGCAACTTACCTATAGAAATCTGATAATTTGATACATTTTTAACCGTTTTGATCCATCATGGTAGATTTTGTATTTTTGTGAAACTAAAAATTTGTTTAAATAGCATTATCGACCAGTTATAGAAGCCTTGCGTAGCAGTCACATAATTTTTAGTAGTTTTTCATCACCTTTTGATTTATTACTTTGCATTTTCTCCTCCTTTGAAACTTAGAAATCATTTAAATAGGACATTAGACACATTATAACAGCTTTCCATCATTCCATTCTTCGGGAGTAGGCTCGACCGTCATGTGGAAGTCATAGGACAGCTTATCCACATAAATTTGTCATGTTTAGCACCTTTGCATAAACTTTTGATCCGTTACCATGATGATTTTTAATTGGCAAAACAGAAAACTTACTTAAATAGCATCATTTAGACATTCCACCAGCATTTCTTCCTTTCAATCTTCGCAAGTTGTATGTTTGACCATATGGATCTCGTACAACAACTTATAACTAGTAATCATATAATTTCATCACCAATTTTGTTGCCTTTTGATCCATCACTTTAGATTTTCACTTTGTTCAAAACTGAAAACTTATTAATTAAGCGTCATCGACATAATCCAAAATCGTTTCCACAATTTTCATGCTTCGAGGGTTGTCCATGCATCTATATGCACCTCAGATAGCAACTTACCTATAGAAATCTGATCATTTTGGTACATTTTTAACTGTTTTGATCCATCATGGTAGATTTTCTAGTTTTGCGAAACTGAAAACTTGTTTAAATAGCATTATCGACAAGTGATAGAAGCCTTGCTTCGTTTCTTATTTCGAAGTTGTCTATGCCGCCATTTGAAAATCTTACAACAACTTTCATATGTAGGAGTCACATAATTTTTTACTAGTTTTTCATAACCTTTTGATTTATTACTTTGCATTTTCTCCTCCTTTGAAACTTAGAAATCATTTAAATAGGACATTAGACGCATTATAACAGCCTTTCCATCAGTCCATTCTTCGAGAGTAGTCTCGACCGCCAAGTGGAAGTCATAGAAGAACTTATCCCACATGAATTATTCATGTTTGGCACCTTTACATTAACTTTTGATCTATTACTGATGATTTTTTATTTGCTAAACAGAAAACTTACTTAAATAGCATCATTTAGACATTCCACCAGCATTTCTACCTTTCAAGCTTCGGAATTAGTATGTTTGACCATATGGATCTCGTATAAAAACTTATAACTAGTAATCATATAATTTCATCACCAATTCTGTTACCTTTTGATCCATCACTATAGATTTTCACTTTGTTCAAAACTGAAAACTTATTAATTAAGCATCATCGACATATTCAGAAATCATTTCCACCATTTTCATGCTTCGAGGGTAGTCCATCCATCTATATGTACCTCAGATAGCAACTTACCTATAGAAATCTGATAATTTGATACATTTTTCACCGTTTTGATCCATCATGATAGATTTTCTATTTTTGTGAAACTGAAAACTTGTTTAAATAGCATTATCGACCAGTGATAGAAGCCTTGCGTCGTTTTTTGTTTCGAAGTTGTGTATGCCGCCATTTGAAAATCCTACAACAACTTATATATGTAGAAGTCACATAATTTTTAGTAGTTTTTCATCACCTTTTGATTTATTACTTTGCATTTTCTCCTCCCTTGAAACCTAGAAATCATTTAAATAGAACATTAGACACATTATAACAGCCTTTCCATCATTCCATTCTTTGAGAGTAGTCTCGACCGCCATGTGGAAGTCATAGAACAGCTTATCCCACATGAATTATTCATGTTTAGCACCTTTACATAAACTTTTGATCTGTTACCGATGATTTTTTATTCGCTAAATAGAAAACTTACTTAAATAGCATCATTTAGACATTCCACCAGCATTTCTACCTTTCAAGCTTCGGAAGTAGTATGTTTGACCATATGTATCTCGTATAACAACGTATTACTAGTAATCATATAATTTCATCACCAATTTTGTTACCATTTGATCCATCACTATAGATTTTCACTTCGTTCAAAACTGAAAACTTATTAATTAAGCGTAATCGACATATTCACTAGTAGGAAAAGGGGCTTTTACCCCCGGTTTGTAAGGGCCTTTTGTCCCGGTTTTCGAACCGGCACTAAAGGGTCATTACTAAAGCCCTAACCCTTTAGTCCCGGTTCTTACACGAACCGAGACAGAAGGTCCTCCATGTGGCCGCTGCTGCCAGCCCAGGCAGGGGGGCCTTTGGTCCCGGTTGGTGCCACCAACCGGGACCAATAGGCAGGGCCTTTTGTCCCGGTTGGTGTCACCAACCGGCACCAATAGGCATCCACGCGTCAGCATTTCAGGGGCTGGGGATTTGTTTTTTTTTGAAAGGGGGGGGGGGTTGGGGGGTTAATTTAGGTGTTTCATATATTGTGGTAGCTAACTAATTAATAGAGAGAAGTGTCCTCTCTTATCTCCGTGCTTGGTCGACGCTACGTACTATATATGTATGGAGAGGACTAGACACGCTAGCTAGTAATCAAATGAAGGAAACAGAAGATCGTCATGAACATATGCATACAGAGAGAAGTGATATCGACCACCTCTCCTTCTCCGAGAGATTGGTCGAACAACAAGTTCTCGTATATCTATCCGACACTACCGGCTACATATATACAATAATTATCTCTTACAATACAATCTCCTAATTAAATTGTAAGAACACAGGATCCACATAGTATTCTCCGTATTCGGCGATCACGTGGTCAAGGAAGAATGCCGCCAATTCCTCTTGAATTCCTCGCATACGATCTGATGCTAGGAGTTCATCCCGCTTCCGAAATATCTAATTTGAAGAAGGGGGTCAATACATATATATATGAATAAATGAAACTCAACACAAATGATGGTAATAAAATAAAATTGTGAATATTATTGCTTACGCACTTCATATTGTTCTTCAGAGTAGGCCCGCTCACAGGTCGTGTTGCGGATGGACTCACAAACGTAGTATCCACAGTAATTATTTCCGGGTTCCTGCCACAACCACTTTACAAGAAATATAGGTCAATCAAACTGATAAGCAAGCATGCTAAATGGTATTGATGGAACTAGCGCTTGAATCACTAGGAGATGCGCGGAACATGCTTCTATAGTACTTACTTTCGGGTGTTTAAATTGCAGCTTCCTCGGCAGTCCCGGAGCTTTTGTGGTGAATTTTCTCCGATCCCTGCCAGACAAAGAAAACAATTACTTGATATCCGGAAATGAGCAAAGTTGCTGATATGGTGGATAATGATCGATTTAACTTACTTCTCGAGCATTTGAGTCATGTTCGCATAGTCCTGGGGATCTTTTCGTCTCGACTCTAAGACGGTTACTACTCCCTGCTCAAGCTTATCTCTAGGAGAATATAGTGGAAGCTGCGCATGCATGCATAAGTCATCAATTACATTACCATAACCTAGACTAATAAGGGAAACCGAATATGCACAAGACAGTAACACTCACTTGAAGTTGTAAGGAAAGAGTATTATATCTTTGTTTTGATTTAATACCAACGATTGTAGCAAGTTGGCGTCGGCTTCTTTGGGATGTTTTTCAACCGTATATGCATCTATGAGATTTGTGTTAATGAACCCAATATCACCGATTTGTCTTTTCTTCAATTCGGCGATCCTCAATCTGCATAATATAGTGAGGATAATTATAAATACATGCAATGAAAGAGCTGACCTATATAGAGTGACTTAATGACAGAAGTAGTACTACTTACAGACAGTAGCAAGTGATCGTTGTTTTATCGAGGGCCTTTTGATTGTAAAACTGGAAGAAATCCTCAAATGGAACATTCAGCAGATCAATTCCAACGAGGTCATGCTCCGGTTTAACTCTCAGCGTCAAAGTATTCATCCCATCAGACTCTCTGCAGGTTTTCATGTACCAATCATGTAGTCTTCGCAACATCGTTGTTAGAGATCTTTGATCTTTGACGAGAGGCTTCCCGTAATGGTATTTGTGTTCGTCCACCTCCATTATTTCATAATGTACATCGTCGGGCAGGTAATCTCCAAGATTGCTATAACCGGGCACCATACTCGGATCATTAGCGACGATGTCTTTTGACACCTTGAGCGGGGGGCACGATTGGTTCGCTTGTTCGCCGAGCTGGGCAATTTTTTCCCAGCTCGTCGTTCTTTTAACCTTTGATCACTGACAGTACTTCCCGACCGCTCCGCTTTGGCATATGTCTTTGCAAGAATGCGCTCATAGTTGCCTCTCAGCGGAGACTTTGGTGGTTTTTTCAGGGCAGCCAGAGTGCGCTTTGCTTTCACCGGATGTACCTTCTCCTCTGGAGGTGGATGTTTCTTTGCTTTCACCCCTTCAAAGAAGTTTGTCACTTCGGCTCGCACGATCTTCCTGGTTTCCTCCTCGGTCCTCTCGTATGGTAACTTCTCTGGAGTCTTCAGAGAAGGACCGAATTTGTATTGCCTCCCGCCTCTGGCAGCTGTACTGCTAGACGCCGGCAGAGCAGACGGAGCGGCTGCGGCTGTCTTCTTTCCTTGCTTACGAGGCGGAGGAGAAGGACTACGACGCGCCGGAGCAGCCGCAGTGGTGGCGGGTCTCTTCCGCCCTTGCTGACGAGGCGGAGAAGGAGGAGGCTGGCTGCTCTGGCGCGCCGGCGCAGGCGGAGAAGGAGGCGGAGTGCCGCCACGCGCCGGAGAAGGAGGCTGAGTGCCCTGATCACTCGCCAGAGGAGGAGGCGGAGTGCCGCCATGCACCGGAGAAGGAGGCTGAGTGCCCTGATCACTCGCCGCAGGAGGAGGCGGAGGAGGAGGCGGACTGCCCTTACTCGCCGGAGCCGTCCAGTTCGGAAGGTTGATGAGCTCCTTCCGCCATAGGCACAGAGTCTTCAGAGCTAAACCCAGCCGAGTCTCCCCTTCACCGGTAGGGTGGTCAAGCTGGAGGTCCTCAAATCCCTCCGTTAATTCATCCACCATCACCCTAGCATATCCTTCTGGAATCGGCCGGCAATGGTAGGTTGCGCCGGGTTCAGGAGGTAAAACAGAGCCAACAGCCGCCTTGACTTTGAAGTTCTGCCATTGCGCCATAAGGTGGCAATGTTGAGACTCCGTGATAGCATCCACGGGGTAGCTAGCAGGAGCCGTCAAGACATGCTCCAGCTGAAGCAGCTCGGTGGAAGCCACGCTGCTTCTCCGCTGAGATGGCGGGGTAGCTTCGGGGGTAGTTTCGGCATGTCGATTACTGTCTCGTTCCTCTAGCGCTTGAACCCTTTCGTGCAGCTTCTGAATTAGGGTCTGCTCCATTTTTTCCTCCTCTGCTGGCTTTTCTAACCGCCTGCGTCCGGAAAACCAGCCTTCCACGGAACGGAGCCTGGCGTGCCTCGTGTCCGTCCAGGGTGCTCAGGATTCCCGAGGGCCATTGTGAGCTTGTCGTTCTCTTTGTCTGGAACGAACGTCCCTTCCTGCGCTGCATCGATATATTGCTGAATCTTCTTGACTGGTATTCTCTAAAGCTCGTTCGTCCAAACGCACCTCCCTGATACAAGGTCCAAGGTTCCGCCAGCCCCGAAGAACCAAGTCCGGCAACGGTCTGTCCAGTTCATTGTCTGTGGTTCGATCCCTTTTTCAAGCAGACCATTCTCAGCCTTGGCCCACTTAGGTCGATGGTGAAGCTTCTTCTTTGCAGCATTCTTCTTGTTTGTCGCTGACATCTTCTTACTCTTTTCCGATGTCTTGTGGGCCACAAATGCGGGCCAGTGATCTCTGATCTTCTCATACCGGCCGATGAATTCTGGTGTCTCTTCTTTGTCGACAAACAATTTCAGCTCATTCTTCCACCTCCTGAATAGGTCTGCCATCTTCTTAAGAGCATGAGACTTGATTAATTGCTCTTTAACTGGCTTCTCCGGATCCTCCTCTGGCGGTAGGGTGAAATTTGCCTTCAGCTCAGTCCAAAGATCATCTTTCTGCATATCATTGACATAAGACACCTCAGGGTCTTCCCTCTTAGGCTTATACCATTGGTGGATGCTGATCGGGATCTTGTCCCTAACTAGAACCCCGCACTGAGCAGGAAATGCATCCTTTGTCCGGATGGGTTCAATTGGTTGGCCGTCGCGCGCAATTGCTGTGATCTCAAACCTTTCATCCGAGCGCAACTTTCTCTTCGGGCCTCGTCTCTTTGCCGCAGTTGTGCTCGATCCGGAGGGCTAGAAAAAAGAAGAAAGACGAGTGTTAATTAATATGTGTACATACCAAAACAATGAATGCATCAATTAGCTAGTCAGCACAGGCTTAACTAATATATTTACCTGGCCGGACTCTGTTCGGTCCCCGGAGCCGTCACCACAGGCTCCTTCTTGCACCAGCATTGGGTCACCGGAGCCATCATAATCATGTCTTTCCTCCTCCACTCTTCTATCACCGTAGCCTGCTTCTTCACCCTGTTCTTCCAGACCATCATTGTCGTTAAGATACGACAAGATATCACCTCCGGCTAAGATTATGTCCCCCAACACCTCTTCTGCTTGCTCGTCTCGTCCGTGCTCCATTGTTTCTGCAAATATTACAACATGGCAATTAGTACACAAACATGACAACAGGTGGTTAGTGCAAACATAGACCTAGCTTATTCCGGGTTTGGGGTGGCCTCAGCAACGCTTCAAGGGTAGGGGCGCGGCGGGAGGGGGTAGGAGACCGACATCGTTTTTTTCTACGGTTCGGGTGTGATCGACAGTTTTGGTCGAGCGAGAGGGCCAGGGGGTGCTCCCGTGGTATAAGTTATCACGGTCGAGAGAGGTTATAAATATCGACCATCCATCATGTCGAAGTTATCTGGGAGGGAGTTATATATATCGACAACGAGGACATACATACATGGGAAAATAATGTTATCTGGGAGGGGGTATATCGACCCCCCCCCACATGCTGAAGTTATCGGGAGGGGGTTATATCGACAACGACAATGAACGTACATGGGAAAATAATATTATCGGGGAGGGGGTATATCGACCCCCCCTCGTGTTGAAGTTATCGGGAGAGGGGTATATCGACGACGACAGACCCGATAAAACATAAGAAAACGAAGAAGAAACAAAAAGAGGAGAAGAAGAAAAGGAATAGAGGAGAAGATCGAAGAAAAAGAAGAAGAAAAAATAGAGGAGAAGAAGAAAGGAATAGAGGAGAGAAGAAGAAAAAATAGAATTTTTTCTATTTTTTCTTCTTCTCTTCTATTCCTTTCTTCTTCTCCTCTTGTTTTTCTTCTTTTTTCCTCTTCTTATTTATTTCTCCTCTTCTTCCTCTCCTCTTCTTCTCCTTTCTTCCTCTTCTTATTTTCCTTTTTCCTCTCATTCATAAAAAAATGGTCAAATAGAAACTTTCGAAAAAAAGTAAAGGTTTTGCCTAATGCATTGTTCATATGAATATACAAACATTTGCATATTCTACAATAATTAATATCACCAAAAAAATCTATGAACAGAAAAGAATCCTAACTTTTCTAAAAATCTATCTTTTGCATATATACATGAACATATATATACACAGAGAACATATATACATACATATACACAGAGAAAATGCAAAAAAAAGATCTAAAAAAGACATATAAACAGATATACACACATACATATACTCATACATATACATATAAGCATATAAATGTGTAGAAAAAACAGGGAGGAATTAGGGGGCAGTGCCGGCCCTGACCAAGGCGACGGTGGCGCGTCGGGGCAGGGGCAGAGGCGGCGGCGGCATGGTCGGGGCAGGGGCAGAGGCGTCGGCGACGAAGGGC
>NW_025228100.1:79766-88958 GCF_018294505.1 Triticum aestivum
TTTGCTATTAAAGTTTCTATCAAAAAAAGTTCTTTATGGAAATTGTTTTTGCTTTTAATGATTTTGAACAGAAAATACTTCGATAATTTTAGTTGGATCAATTTTATATGATTTTAGTTTCAATAATACTAGAGGTTTCTTATATTGTTTTGAACAGAAAATACTTTGTTAATTTTAGTTTCATAAATTTTATTAAATTTTATTTTATTTTGTCGGAACACAAGAAGTCCGGAGTTGTAATAAGTTATTAAAAATAAAAAAGAGGCGCAATGCTCGTTGATTTCCTTCAAGCCTTTCGGAATAGTGTAGACTGCACTGCACATAGCTCCATGCAGTCTACCTTATTCCTTAAGGCTTGAAGCTAAGCAACGTGAGCATTGCGCCTCTTCTTCATCGTCTCTGCACTCAGGGCTTATAAACCGCTCTTAGTGCCTCTCAGCTAGCGAGGTGGGACTAAAAAACTGCTTAGTAAGAAACTCTAGTACCGGTTCGTGCCACGAACTGGTACTAAAGGTGCTCGTGGGGCCACAGCCTCATTAGTACCGGTTCATGGCACCAACCGGGACCAAAGGGTGGAATTGGTCCCGGTTCGTGCCACCAACCGGGACCAATGGCCTTGCACAGCGGCGTGGTGGTGAGTTTAGTCCCACCTCGCTAGCTGAGAGAGAGCCGCACCTGTTTATAAGGTGCGGTGCGCCTGAGCTGTCGAGCTCCTCTCTAAAGCAGGCTTATGGGCCTAACCTCTCTGTACATGCCTGTGGGCCTACTGGGCCATCTGCGGGCGTGAATCCTGGCCCATGGATGGGTTTCTAATCGTATTCAGGCCGTGGTGGCCCAGTAGGTGGCATAATTTTTAATTTTTGGCCTGTTATTTTTCATGTATTTACTAATTATTTTGAGCTATAGGACCCTAAAGTTGAAAAGCATTTCAAATGAACTCTGAAAAGGTTGAAAGTTGGCATGGTATCATCATTTCATCCACATAGCATGTGCAAGAAAGTTGAGAGGGTTACGGCAAAAACTAGATGCACTTCGTGTACAAAACGGACAATGGTATCATACTCGTCTGTTACAAAGTTGGCTGGTATCATCATAATAGTTGCGGGAGAAAGTCTTCACTTTTTCTTCGCTTGTGTCATTTGCTTATTGCGCCGTAACCATGGATAATCTTCATCGTTTATCAGGATGCTTGGGTCAGCCTTGACTTTGAAGGGAGGAATTTCATGAAACTTTTCATAATCTTCAGACATGTCTGTCTTGCCCTCCACTCCCACAATGTCCCTTTTTCCTGAAAGAACTATGTGGCTCTTTGGCTCATCGTATGATGTATTCGCTTCCTTATCTTTTTTTTTCTCGGTCTGGTAGACATGTCCTTCACATAGATAACCTGTGCCACATCATTGGTTAGGACGAACGGTTCGTCAGTGTACCCAAGATTGTTCAGATCCACTGATGTCATTCCGTACTGTGGGTCTACCTGTACCCCGCCTCCTGACAGATTGACCCATTTGCACTTAAACAAAGGGACCTTAAAATCATGTCCATAGTCAAGTTCCCATATGTCCATTATGTAACCATAATATGTGTCCTTTCCCCTCTCGGTTGCTGCATCAAAGCGGACACCGCTGTTTTGGTTGGTGCTCTTTTGATCTTGGGCGATCGTGTAAAATGTATTCCCATTTATCTCGTATCCTTTGTAAGTCCATACAGTCGAAGATGGTCCCCTGGACAATGAGTACAACTCATCACAAACAGTGGTGTCACCTCTGAGACGTGTTTCCAACCAACTGCTGAAAGTCCTGATGTGTTCACATGTAATCCAGTCGTCACACTGCTCCGGGTGTTTGGAGCGCAGACTATTCTTGTGTTCATCGACATACGGGGTCACCAAGGTAGAGTTCTGTAGAACTGTGTAGTGTGCTTGAGACCAAGAATATCCGTCCCTGCATATTATTGAGTCCCCTCCAAGCATGCCTTTTCCAGTCAGTCTCCCCTCATACCGCGATTTAGGGAGACCTATCTTCTTAAGGCCAGGAATGAAGTCAACACAAAACCCAATGACATCCTCTGTTTGATGGCCCATGGAGATGCCTCCTTCTGGCCTAGCGTGGTTACGGACATATTTCTTTAGGACTCCCATGAACCTCTCAAAGGGGAACATATTGTGTAGAAATACGGGCCCCAGAATGACAATCTCGTCGACTAGATGAACTAGGACGTGCGTCATGATATTGAAGAACGATGGTGGGAACACCAGCTCGAAACTGACAAGACATTGCGCCACATCAATCCTTAGCCTTGGTATGATTTATGGATCGATCACCTTCTGAGAGATTGCATTGAGGAATGCACATAGCTTCACAATGGCTAATCGAATGTTTTCAGGTAGAAGCCCCCTCAATGCAACCGGAAGCAGTTGCGTCATAATCACGTGGCAGTCATGAGACTTTAGGTTCTGGAACTTTTTCTCTGGCATATTTATTATTCCCTTTATATTCGACGAGAAGCCAGTCGGGACCTTCATACTGAGCAGGCATTCAAAGAAGATTTATTTCTCTTCTTTCGTAAGAGCATAGCTGGCAGGACCTTCATACTGCTTTGGAGGCATGCCGTCTTTTTCGTGCAAACGTTGCAGGTCCTCCCATGCCTCAGGTGTATCTTTTGTCTTCCCATACACGCCCAAGAAGCCCAGCAGGTTCACGCAAAGGTTCTTCGTCACGTGCATCACGTCGATTGAAGAGCGGACCTCTACCTCTTTCCAGTAGGGTACGTCCCAAAATATAGATTTCTTCTTCCACATGGGTGCGTGTCCCTCAGCGTCATTCGGAACAGCTAGTCCGCCGGGATCCTTTCCAAAGATTACGTGTAAATCATTGACCATAGCAAGTACGTGATCACCGGTACGCATCGCGGGCTTCTTCCGGTGATCTGCCTCGCCTTTGAAATGCTTGCCTTTCTTTCGACATTGATGCTTGGTCGGAAGAAATCGACGATGGCCCAGGTACACATTCTTCCTGCATTTGTCCAGGTATATACTTTCAGTCTCATCTAAACAGTGCGTGCATGTGTGGTATCCCTTGTTTGTCTGTCCTGAAAGTTTACTGAGAGCGGGCCAATCGTTGATGGTTACAAACAGCAACGCGTGCAGGTTAAATTCCTCCTGTTTGTGCTCATCCCACGTACGTACACCATTTCCATTCCACAGCTGTAAAAGTTCTTCAACTAATGGCCTTAGGTACACATCAATGTCGTTGCCGGGTTGCTTAGGGCCTTGGATGAGAACTGGCATCATAATAAACTTTCGCTTCATGCACATCCAAGGAGGAAGGTTATACATACATAGAGTCACGGGCCAGGTGCTGTGATTGCTGCTCTGCTCCCCGAAAGGATTAATGCCATCCGCGCTTAAACCAAACCATAGGTTCCTTGGGTCAGCTGCAAACTCAGCCCAGTACTTTCTCTCGATTTTTCTCCACTGCGACCCGTCAGCGGGTGCTCTCAACTTCCCGTCTTTCTTACGGTCCTCACAGTGCCATCGCATCAAATTGGCATGCTCTTCGTTTCTGAACAGACGTTTCAACCGTGGTATTATAGGAGCATACCACATCACCTTCGCAGGAACCCTCTTCCTGGGGGCTCGCCGTCAACATCACCAGGGTCATCTCCTCTCATCTTATACCACAATGCACCGCATACCGGGCATGTGTTCAGATCCTTGTACGCACCGCGGTAGAGGATGCAGTCATTAGGGCATGCATGTATCTTCTGCACCTCCAATCCTAGAGGGCATACGACCTTCTTTGCTGCGTATGTACTGTCGGGCAATTCGTTATCCTTTGGAAGCTTCTTCTTCAATATTTTCAATAGCTTATCAAATCCTTTGTCAGGCACAGCATTCTCTGCCTTCCACTGCAGCAATTCCAGTACGGTACCGAGCTTTGTGTTGCCATCTTCGCAATTGGGGTACAACCCTTTTTTGTGATCCTCTAACATGCGATCGAACTTCAGCTTCTCCTTTTGACTTTCACATCGCATCCTTGCATCGACAATGACCCGGCGGAGATCATCATCATCGGGCACTGGTTCCTCTTGATCTTCAGCAGCTTCCCCCCTTGCAGCATCATTGGGCACATCGTCTGGTTCCTCTTGATCTTCAGCAGCTTCCCCCGTTGCAGCATCACCGTATTCAGGGGGCACATAGTTGTCATCGTCCTCTTCTTCTTCGCCGTCTTCCATCATAACCCCTATTTCTCCGTGCCTCGTCCAAACATTATAGTGTGGCATGAAACCCTTGTAAAGCAGGTGGGTGTGAAGGATTTTCCGGTCAGAGTAAGACTTCGTATTCCCACATATAGGGCATGGACAACACATAAAACCATTCTGTTTGTTTGCCTCAGCCACTTCGAGAAAATTATGCACGCCCTTAATGTACTTGGAGGTGTGTCTGTCACCGTACATCCATTGCCGGTTCATCTGCGTGCATTATATATAATTAAGTGTGTCAAAAACCATTACAGAACATCATGAATAGATAATTAAGTGACCAAATTAATAGAAGTTCATCATCACATTAAAACCAAAGTACATACATAGTTCTCATCTAACAACATATATATAGCTCTCCAGAGCATCTAATTAATTAAATCATACATTGAAACTATGTAAAACATTTCAATGCGAAAACAAATGCGATCATAATCGCAACCAAGGTAACAATTGATCCAACGGCATAATGATACCAAGCCTCGGTATGAATGGCATATTTTCTAATGTTTCTAATCTTCAAGCGCATTGCATCCATCTTGATCTTGTGATCATCGATGACATCCGCAACATGCAACTCCAATATCATCTTCTCCTCCTCAATTTTTTTATTTTTTCCTTCAAGTAATTGTTTTCTTCTTCAACTAAATTTAACCTCTCGACAATAGGGTCGGTTAGAATTTCCGGTTCAACCACCTCCTAGATAAATAAAATCTATGTCACGTTGGTCGGTATATTTGTCATAAACAATAAATGAACCAAATAGTTATAAAAAGATAATATATACCACATCCAAATCATAGACAGGACGAGGGCCGACGGGGGCGGATACCAAAACCATCGCACTATGTAATAAGAAGGAATAATAAAAGTAACAAAATTAGACAAGTAACTATCTAAAGTAAGAATTTTTTCCTTTCAGAAAGAAGATAAGAACAAGAGGCTCACCACGGTGGTGCTGGCGACGAGATCGGCGCGGGCGATGGACGGCGGTGAAGACGGGGACGGGACGTGACGGACCACTAAACCTAGACAAATCTCGGGGAAAATGGAGCTCGGAGGTCGAGTTTCGTGAGGAGAAAGATTAACTAGTGTGGCTCAGACATTTCATCAAACACCTCATGTGCATAGGAGGTGAGCTAGAGCACCCAAATGCCCTCCCCTCGTCGGCCAGAAAAAACAGAGCACTATGAAGTGCTCTGCTGTGGCGATGGGGTATATAGAGGGAAATCTTTGGTCCCGGTTCGTGGCACCAACCGGGACTAAAGGCCCTTGGTCCCGGTTGGTGCCACGAACCGGGACCAATGCCCCCTTTAGTCCCGGTTGGTGGCACCAACCGGGACCAAAGGCCTTGTGCTGCCCCGCGTCAAAAGTTTAGTCCCACCTCGCTAGTTGAGAGGGCTCGAGAGTGGTTTATAAGCGCTCCTGCGCCCACCCTCTCGAGCTCCTCTCAACTGCAGGCTTTCGGGCCTAACCATTCTCTTTGCCTGTGGGGCCTACTGGGCCTTCTGCGGGCCTGAATCCTGGCCCACGGATGGGTTTCAAGTCGTATTCAGGCCGTGGTGGCCGAGTAGGTGGCATAATTTTTTTCTCTGTTTTTTGTTTTCTCTTTTGCTTTATTTATTTTTTTTTGTTTCTACTTAAACAAAAAACTTATTTATTTTATTTCTAATTACTTATGTATTTTACTTTAATTATTTTATTTATATTTATTTTACTGCTGCTATTATTATTTATTTTACTGCTGCTATTTTTATTTAATTTATTAAGGTTTATTTATTTTAGTTACTATTGTTTATTTTATTTTATTTTATTAAGGTTATTTATTTTTATTTACTATAAAAAAATGAACATAGATGCGCCTATAGAGAAATTTCAACCTAAATTCATAATAAATTTTGATGAAATTCAAAGAAATTTACTGTGAATTTAGGTCAAATTCCCTGTATAAGGGCATCTATTTTCACTTTGAGAGGAGCTCAACAAGGTAGAGAGGGACGGGCTTATAAACTGGTGTGAGCGCCCTTTGGTTGGCGAGGTGGGACTAAACACTGGCCGCAACTAGGACCAGCCCTTTAGTCCCGGTTTGTGTTATGAACCGGGACTAAAGGGTGGTGGGCCAGGAGCGTGGCCCATTGGCCCCGGTTTGTCCCACCAACCGGGACCAAAGGGTCCGGACGAACCGGGACCAATGCCCCCACGAAGCCCAGCAGGCCCCTGGCCACACGAACCGGGACCAATGCTCACATTAGTCCCGGTTCGTGACTGAACCGGGGCTAATGTGAATATTGCCCTGTGACCAAAGCCCTGTTTTCTACTAGTGATTCCGAAACTGTGTCCACCATTTTCATGCTTCGAGGGTAGTCCATGCATCTATATGTACCTCAGATAGCAACTTACCTATAGAAATTTGATAATTTGATACATTTTGAACCGTTTTGATCCATCATGATAGATTTTCTATTTTTGCGAAACTGAAAACTTGTTTAAATAGCATTATCGACCAGTGATAGAAGCCTTGCGTCGTTTCTTGTTTCGAAGTTGTGTATGCTGCCATTTGAAAATCCCACAACTAATTATATATGTAGAAGTCACATAATTTTCAGTAGTTTTTCATCACCTTTTGATTTATTACTTTGCATTTTCTCCTCCCTAGAAACCTAGAAATCATTTAAATAGGACATTAGACACATTATAACAGCCTTTCCATCATTCCATTCTTCGAGATAGTCTCGACCGCCATGTGGAAGTCATAGAACAGCTTATCCCACATGAATTATTCATGTTTAGCACCTTTACATAAACTTTTGATCTGTTACCGATGATTTTTTTTCGCTAAGCAGAAAACTTACTTAAGTAGCATCATTTAGACATTCCACCAGCATTTCTACCTTTCAAGCTTTGGAAGTAGTATGTTTGACCATATTGTTCTCGTATAACAACTTATAACTAGTAATCATATAATTTCATCACCAATTTTGTTACCTTTTGATCCATCACTATAGATTTTCACTTGGTTCAAAACTGAAAACTTATTAATTAAGCGTCATCGACATATTCCAAAATTGTGTCCACCATTTTCATGCTTCGAGGGTAGTCCATGCATCTATATGTACCTCAGATAGCAACTTACCTAAAGAAATCTGATAATTTGATACATTTTTAACCATTTTGATCCATCATGATAGATTTTCTATTTTTACGAAACTGAAAACTTGTTTAAATAGCATTATCAACAAGTGATAGAAGCCTTGCGTCGTTTCTTGTTTCGAAGTTGTGTATGCCGCCATTTGAAAATCCTACAACAACTTATATATGTAGAAGTCACATAATTTTTAGTAGTTTTTCATCACCTTTTGATTTATTACTTTGCATTTTCTCCTCCCTTGAAACCTAGAAATCATTTAAATAGGACATAGACACATTATAACAGCCTTTCCATCATTCCATTCTTCGAGATAGTCTCGACCGCCATGTGGAAGTCATAGAACAGCTTATCCCACATGAATTATTCATGTTTAGCAACTTTACATAAACTTTTGATCTGTTACCGATGATTTTTTATTCGCTAAACAGCAAACTTACTTAAATAGCATCATTTAGACATTCCACCAGCATTTCTACCTTTCAAGCTTTGGAAGTAGTATGTTTGACCATGTTGATCTCGTATAACAACTTATAACTAGTAATCATATAATTTCATCACCAATTCTTTTACCTTTTGATCCATCACTATAGATTTTCACTTCGTTCAAAACTGAAAACTTATTAATTAAGCATCATCGACATACTCCGAAATTGTGTCCACTATTTTCATGCTTCGAGGGTAGTCCATGCATCTATATGTACCTCAGATAGCAACTTACCTATAGAAATCTGATAATTTGATACATTTTTAACCATTTTGATCCATCATGACAGATTTTCTATTTTTGCGAAACTGAAAACTTGTTTAAATAGCATTATCAACAAGTGATAGAAGCCTTGCGTCGTTTCTTGTTTCGAAGTTGTGTATGCCGCCATTTGAAAATCCTACAACAACTTATATATGTAGAAGTCACATAATTTTTAGTAGTTTTTCATCACCTTTTGATTTATTACTTTGCATTTTCTCCTCCCTTGAAACCTAGAAATCATTTAAATAGGACATCAGACACATTATAACAGCTTTTCCATCATTCCATTCTTCGTGAGTAGTCTCGACCGTCATGTGGAAGTCATAGAACAGCTTATCCACATAAATTAGTCATGTTTAACACCTTTGCATAAACTTTCGATCCATTAACGATGATTTTTTATTCGCTAAACATAAAACTCACTAAAATGTTGGGGTGTTGCCAAATAATGCATAGGTAATTATTGTGGAGAAACCACACTTTTATAAAATGTTTAAAGGCTCTAAAGTAATTAAAACAGCAGCTATGACAATTAATTAAATGCCTTTTAAAAATAATAATAATGCAAACTATTTTAATTAGGTGTCAAACTTTTTGGGGCAGTAGAATAAACTATAACGTTAGTTTAGGAGTTGTATTTATATTTTATAAAACAGGAATTAAAAGAATAAAATAGAAAAGAAAATATATAAAGAAAAGAAAACAGAAAACAAACCAAAAAAAAAGAGAAAGCAAACCCCCCCAATTGGGCCTCGGCCCAGCAGGCTACCAGGCCGCCAGGCCGGCCCAACCGCGCCCTCTACTAACCTCCCCTGGGTGCCCGAAACCCTAGCGACACCCCACTCCTTCTCGCGCGATCCCCTCTCCCCACGATCTCCTCCACGCCTCTTCCCCCCTCCCGATCCGGATCGGGGCTCGACCCCGACTGCCTCCGTCGCCGGACCTCGCTGGACCGCCTCCACCTCGTCGCCGCCTTCCTCGTCTTCCTCCCCGGCTCCTCCCCAAGCCCCCTGCCATTCCCCCTACACCGTCT
>NW_025228100.1:89333-96687 GCF_018294505.1 Triticum aestivum
CGTCCAGCCGCTGCCCCGCGGCGACGCCCGGGTTCGGCCGCCCCCGGGGCTCCTTTCGCCCGCACCCGAATGCCCGTGCCCGTTAAGGCCCATAGGGCCTATGACAGTGGGGCCCACCCCCAGAACGATTTATAAATAAAAAAAAGGAATTAAAAAATATAAATAATAATAATATATTAAAATTAATGAATTAATTAACCTAATTAAGTTTTGATTAATTAAACTAATCTAATAACTAAACTAATTAAACTGTTAGTTAGTTAATTAATCAGTCAATGACAGGTGGGTCCCGCACGTCAGTTTGACCCAGTCAACGCCCTGTTGACTGCTGACGTCATGATGACGTCAGCAGGCACTATTCTGGATAATGTTGAATTAAATAAATTAAATAAATTCTAAAATGATTTAAAACTTTAGAAAATCATATAAAATAAACCGTAGCTCAGATGAAAATACTTTCTACATGAAAGTTGCTCAGAACGACGAGAAGAATCTGGATACGCAGCCCGTTCGTCTGCCACACATACCTGGCATAGCAAACACGCAACTTTTCCCCTCCGGTTCATCTGTCCGAAAACGCGAAACACCGGGAATACTTTCCCGGAAGTCCCCCCCCCCCTTCGCCGGTATCACCTATCCATGTGTTAGGCCACCCCTAGCACAACGTATTGCTGCGTCTTGCTTTGTGTTACATTTGATTGCTCTGTTATTTATTGTGTTCCCCCTCTATTACTTCTTTCCGGTAGACCCTGAGACTGCCGGCGACCCCCAGTTCGACTACGGTGTTGACGACCCCTCCTACTTGCCAGAGCAACCAGGCAAGACCCCCCCTTGATCACCAGATATCGCCTATTCTTCTCTATACTGCTTGCATTAGAGTAGTGTAGCATGTTACTGCTTCCCGTTAATCCTATCCTGATGCATAGCATGTCATTGTTGCTACAGTTGTTACCCTTACCTGCTATCCTACTGCTAGAATATGATGCTAGTTTATTCCATCAGTGGCCCTACACTCTTGTCCGTCTGCCATACTATACTACTGGGCCGTGATCACTTTGGGAGGTGATCACGGGTATATACTATATACTTTATATACATGACACATGTGGTGACGAAAGTCGGGTCGGCTCGTTGAGTACCCGCAAGTGATTTTGATGAGGGGGCTGAAAGGACAGGTGGCACCATCCCGGTAGAGGTCGGCCTGGGTTCCTGACGGCCCCCGACTGTTACTTTATGGCTGAGCGACAGGGCAGGTTGAGACCACCTAGGAGAGTGGTGGGCCTGGCCCTGGTCGGCGTTCGCGGACACTTAACACGCTTAACGAGATCTTGGTATTTGATCTGAGTCTGGCCATTTGGTCTATACACACTAACCATCTATGCGGGAGTAGTTATGGGTATCCCGCCATCGTGGTATCAGCCGAAGCCTTCGTGACGTCAATGACTGAGTGGCGCGCGCCGCATTGGACCGTAAGCTCGCGCTTGTATTAAGGGGGCTAGGTCTGCTTCCGGCCGCGCACGCAACGTGCACGTGTGCATAGGGCGATGGGCCCAGACCCCTGCGCGCATAGGGTTTAGACCGGCGTGCTGACCTCTTTGTTGAGCCTAGGTGGGGCTGCGACGTGTTATTCTTACGAGGCCGGGCATGACCCAGAAAAGTGTGTCCGGTCAAACGGGATCGAGCGTGTTGGGTTATGTGGTGCACCCCTGCAGGGAAGTTTATCTATTCGAATAGCAGTGTCCCTCGGTAAAAGGACGACCCGGAGTTGTACCTTGACCTTATGACAACTAGAACTGGATACTTAATAAAACACACCCTTCCAAGTGCCAGATATAACCCGGTGATCGCTCTCTAACAGGGTGACGAGGAGGGGATCGCCGGGTAGGATTATGCTATGCGATGCTACTTGGTGAACTTACCATCTACCCTCTTCTACATGCTGCAAGATGGAGGTGGCCAGAAGCGTAGTCTTCGACAGGACTAGCTATCCCCCCCTTATTCTAGCATTCTGCAGTTCAGTCCACCGATATGACCCTTTACACATATTCCCATGCATATGTAGTGTACCTCCTTGCTTGCGAGTACTTTGGATGAGTACTCACGGTTGCTTTTCTCCCTCTTTTCCCTTTTCTATACCTGATTGTCGCAACCAGATGCTGGAGTCCAGGAGCT
Source organism: Triticum aestivum (assembly GCF_018294505.1). Classification (NCBI taxonomy): domain Eukaryota; kingdom Viridiplantae; phylum Streptophyta; class Magnoliopsida; order Poales; family Poaceae; genus Triticum; species Triticum aestivum. The sequence goes on from NW_025228100.1 coordinate 91,506, forward strand.
AGAGATCCCGAGGATGATTCTACATGGAGTTCGGCTTCGAGGAGTAGTTAGGAGGTCCCAGGCAGGAGGCCTTGCCTTTTCGATCGTTGCTACTTTTGTGCTAGCCTTCTTAAGGCAAACTTGTTTAACTTATGTTTGTACTCAGATATGGTTGCTTCCGCTGACTCGTCTATGATCGAGCAATTGTATTCGAGCCCTCGAGGCCCCCTGGCTTGTATTATGATGCTTGTATGACTTATTTATGTTGTAGAGTTGTGTTGTGATATCTTCCCGTGAGTCCTTGATCTTGATCGTACACATTTGAGTGCATGATTAGTGTACGGTCAAATCGGGGGCGTCACAAATTGGTATCAGAGCCTACTGCCTGTAGGAATTCCCCTTTCCAACTCCTTGGCCGAAGTCGAGTCTAGACATTACAAAACTTTTACTAACATGGCTGTGTGTCTTACGGGCCCACGTCGCCATTGGGTGGTATTAGGATCTTTTACTCCTCGACCTTTACTCTGGGATTCTGATCTCTCTCCTATTCGGGTTAAATGAATTTTGCTAAATCTAACATTAGGATCTCGTTATACTTTCTCCCGGAGAGCCCTTTATCACAGATGGTCGCCGACTGCACCAGAAGATGTTGAAGATACTCTTCGATCATTCCCAAGACCCTTGTGCCCTCTGCCTTTTCAGTTCCCTAATACCGATATATCCATATGGATAACAACATACACTTGTTGTTTATACAATTACTCTGAGTTTCTCTTGTTATTACCAGATACATCGAATTGCTCTCCGGCTTTTTAAGAATCCCTTGTACCACTGCCTTGCAGTTCTTTGCCACCTGAATACCCCTACGAATAATTTCTCGCACTTATCGAGTATCCGCTCATCCCCAAATGATTCATGTATTGCACAAAGTCTTCGAAATACCATTCGATCTTCCAAAAATCCTCAGCAGCTTGTTGCTCTTGAAATTCTTGCTTACTAGCATTATGATTAATCCCATAAGTCTCCAAATCTTATTGGCACCCTTTGTCATTATATTTTTGAGTCCATTGATTCAATATGTTGCGAATGCTCGCAATCCTCAATCAGATCCTAGAATTCATCCTTCCGGCTCAGACATCTTTACCATGAGCTGGATCTCGACCAATCAAATCGTCATCGATTGTACCCCTAAGGCTATGCAACTTATCCATCCCTAATCAGAGCATTGCTTCTGATCCCTTGTCTTGGAATTCATAATTCCTTTGCATTTGAGCTTGTGAGTTAGTCAATTGTTTCTATAGTCTGATCTCCTTGCATTCTTTCTTCCTCTGGTTGAGTACTGATGCTCACATCAGATCCCTTGTGGACCACCAGACCCTTTTGTCGGATTTTATCTGACAATGTCCTCCATATTAAATAAGCTGGTGAGCTTTTCCTCGGATACATAATGCCTTTGGTAAATTGTATCCTCTGCTTTGTCAACCATGCTCTACTTTTGAGCTAGTGTTGTTTACTCCTGAAATTTGTAGTATATCGTTCTACGATGTCCCGATGGGTTGAACCTATGCCTTCCTTAATCTGTGTGAACCCGAAAGATTTCGCGGGACATACTTATCTGGTATTGCACCAGGTAAAATTTTCGACAACTAATGTCATTATCAAAATACGAGAGGCGAATGGAAGGTTATGCATTGAAGAAGTGGGAGTCGACCTTGAACCTTGTGTTCATGCCCATGGACACGATGTAGATCCTATCATGGAAGCTTCTTATAATAATAGCTATTTCCCTGGTATAATATCATCTGGTATCGGTGAATTGATCCTTTGCAATCGTGGTTCCGACCATGTTTCTCCTTGATTCCGTTTCTCGTGCATGTTTGAGCACTTGTCTTCTGCAAAGCAATACCCTAGTCCAACCTCTACCTTGATCTGTCGTCAAGTTTTACCCCCTGGTATCTCGAGATTATCATGGAACTGCATAACTTCTTATGAGTTCTTAATTAAGTGCTACATTCTCACTGATTCCAATTTTCCACGGGCTCTGGGTTATTAATCACGCAAAGACACCGATAACTAAACCGAGTCCGCACTACGGTTCAACAACTCTTAGTAATCTTCTTTAAGTACGAGTTTGTACCCGATCACGCCATTCCTAGCCTGTTTGGCTATATCATTATCTTTATGATTTTAACTGTGCTACCTGGTCCTTACTCCCGGAGCACCAGCTTCGACGATGAGCTAAGCTTACGTCGATTTTCCTCGTCATATCATTTCACCTCGAACAACAAACTTGACCCCGAGTTTGTGTAGTATCTGTGGCTCCAATAATCTTTTGTTGCATCAGTCCTTTTGCTTGATGCAGTCGCTGATCAATTGCTTCTTCGTGGATCCCCTCGACAACAAAATGTCGTGATCATCATCAACATTTTGACTCCTTCCAGGATATCAATGGAATTCTTGACGATAAGTGCCATCCTCGTTCCTTGGTAATTTGAGTTACCATCGACCACATCCTTACATTCCTTTCATCACAAACTTGATCATGTTATGGAGCTCCTTGCTAACCAGCTTATGTTATGTTCTACCTTGGAGTATTAGCATATTTTATGTCAAGGATATTGTCAGAAATTCTCCACCTCTTGAGAATTCTTGATATAGTAATACTTCTCGCCATCTCCATTTGTTTTCTGATCCCCGTGTTGTTTCTAACCGGGAAACCGACAATTGAACTATGATGTGCGACTTCAAAACTTCTAGAAACCCTATTGCTTTGATGTTAATGGTCGATATTTCATTCTTAGACCACTGGTTATCGAATCACAGTTCTAACATTGATCATTCTACCTAAGCCCAAATTCGGGTGCACCTTTCAACTAATGTTTAATTGTGTGTGTTTTCCTCGAGCATACATCATTAAGTCATTCGATCTAGCTAATCTTATCTCCTTGTTCACATAGTTGTGGAAATCCATCTTTTGGAAATCTCAATGGATTGTCGCTGAGTCAATCAGTCACCTCCTCACCTCTCCTGGATTTAATTATGAACCCTTGTTCGGAACTCGCTTCCATAGTTCATCTCCCGAGAATCTTCGATGTCGTTTCTACAATTTGTGTTGCACCTTTCTTCTCAGGCATCCTGAGTCTGAGTTATCCTGACACCAATCAGATTCGAATCTCGGTCAAATATGATGGTTGGAACATATTTCCAAGAGTTACAACATTGGTCTATTTTATGACCCGATAAGGTAATGTCATGCCTAACCCACCTGGCCGGAGGACCTATTGTTATAAGTTTTCCCTTTTTAGCAAGGTTAGCTATTCTTCCATGAGGAAATTGTAAGACATACTCTATAAGTTGTTCCTGATGGATCCTTTGTGTATCCATAGCCTGATCTTACCTAATGACCATGTCAATGCTATCTCGAAGCATGTCTATGGTACTCCGATTTTCAACAGGAACATTTGAAGCCCAATGCTAAATGTTTCCTGCTCAATTATCCAAACACCATTGTATTGGTAATGTCATGAAATTTCTCTCCCCTACCTAAAGAGTTTTCTACATTATATCCTGTCATGGATATCATGCTCAGCTTGTCCTTGGGAAGGATATACCCTTGAAATATGTGTTTAAACACATTTTTCCTTTCCATTGTTCTATTTAACCTGATGATCACATTTTTCTTTTCATTGGTTTGTTTAACCTTTCTTGTGATCTATATGATCTAAGCAGTAAGATTCTTCTACTTATGTAAGCACATCGGTGTACAATTCTGTCAGCAAGACCCTGTTACTATTGTTGATGACATACCGGTAGCCACCGATGGATGAGAACTTTGCCTATTGGTCCGCCTCGTTCAACGAGTAGGAAAGTGGGTCTCTTCGTCCCTCGCCCTTGGGACCTACGATGTTGCTGACATATAACTGACAGGCTACCCTCTGGCATGCCTTGCTATCATGATCATGCAAGATGTCACCGCCCTTCCTACTTTAACCACATGGTGGGCCCATAACCCAGAGTTCCACAGGATCGAAACCTGACTCTCTTGTACACCCCCTGTTCCCAAGGTTATTCCTCACGCTTGGCTTCGTATGTAATTCACGTGCCACCTTTCGTGAGATCATCAATTTTGGTATCAGACACAATACTTATTCCCGTTGCTCAGAACCCTTCAGGCATCAAACGATTGCCTGCCCGCTCGAAACTTCCCCACGATACCTCCTTAATTTGCTCTCGATATTGTCTTAAATTTCCATTCGAGAGTTACTTTCCGCCACCTTCCCCGATGTTATCAACCAGATAGTCAACCGTTCAGAGGCCTATTATTCCGAAGTTACCCCTTGTCCTTCGTAAGTACGATGGAGTTCCCGAAGGAAGGATGCCAGCTTCATCATGATGACCTGAAGCAGGAAAATGAAGACATCAATGTAATGGATCAACCGCTTCGAGAAGAGCAACCAAGATCGAGAACGCTCGTTAGAATTTCGTGACCAAATCCCTTTCCCGTCACTTCCCCTCTTAAATCTCGGGACGAGATTTCTTGTAGTGGAGGAGAATTGTGACGCCCGGATAATTAGGCTACAGTAATCACACGTTAATGATGCCACGTCACCACGGTTACTGTTGTTAATCTCGTGTTAGTTCAAAATCGATTCAAAATTGAAACTTAAAATAAAGTCAAACGGTAAAGATTTTCAAATATTAAAACTAAAATGTTGGGGTGTTGCCAAATAATGCATAGGTAATTATTGTGGAGAAACCACACTTTTATAAAATGTTTAAAGGCTCTAAAGTAATTAAAACAGCAGCTATGACAATTAATTAAATGCCTTTTAAAAATAATAATAATGCGAACTATTTTAATTAGGTGTCAAACTTTTTGGGGCAGTAGAATAAATTATAACATTAATTTAGGAGTTGTATTTATATTTTATAAAACAGGAATTAAAAGAATAAAATAGAAAAGAAAATATATAAAGAAAAGAAAATGGAAAACAAAGCTAAAAAAAGAGAGAGCAAACCCCCCCCCCCAATTGGGCCTCGGCCCAGCAGGCTACCAGGCCGCCAGGCCGGCCCAACCGCGCCCTCTACTAACCTCTCCTGGGTGCCCGAAACCCTAGCGACACCCCACTCCCACCTCGCGCGATCCCCTCTCCCCACGATCTCCTCCACGCCTCTTCCCCCCCTCCCGATCTGGATCGGGGCT
>NW_025228100.1:97586-139900 GCF_018294505.1 Triticum aestivum
GCCGCCCTCGCCGGCCATGCGCGCGCTCGCCCTGCCGCTCCTCGCCGTCCCGCCGCTGCCCCGCGGCGACGCCCGAGTTCGGCCGGCCCCGGGGCTCCTTTTGCCCGCACCCGAATGCCCATGCCCGTTAAGGCCCATAAGGCCTATGACAGTGGGGCCCACCCCCAGAACGATTTATAAATAAAAAAGGAATTAAAAAAATATATATAATAATAATAATAAAAATAATATATTAAATTAATTAATTAATTAAAGAATTAATTAACCTAATTAATTTTTGATTAATTAAACTAATCTAATAACTAAACTAATTAAACTGTTAGTTAATTAATTAATCAGTCAATGACAGGTGGGTCCCGCACGTCAGTTTGACCCAGTCAACACCCTGTTGACTGCTGATGTCATGCTGACGTCATGATGACGTCAGCAGGCACTATTTTGGATAATGTTGAATTAAATAAATTCTAAAATGATTTAAAACTTCAGAAAATCATATAAAATAAACCGTAGCTCAGATGAAAATACTTTCTACATGAAAGTTGCTCAGAACGACGAGACGAATCCGGATATGCAGCCCGTTCGTCTGCCACACATACCTAGCATAGCAAACACGCAACTTTTCCCCTCCAGTTCATCTGTCCGAAAACGCGAAACACCGGGAATACTTTCCCGGAAGTTCCCCCCCTTCGCCGGTATCACCTATCCATGTGTTAGGCCACCCCTAGAACAATGTATTGCTGCGTCTTGCTTTGTGTTACATTTGATTGCTCTGTTATTTATTGTGTTCCCCCTCCGTTACTTCTTTCCGGTAGACCCTGAGACTGCTGGCGACCCCCAGTTCGACTACGGTGTTGACGACCCCTCCTACTTGCCAGAGCAACCAGGCAAGCCCCCCCCCTTGATCACCAGATGTCGCCTATTCTTCTCTAAACTACTTGCATTAGAGTAGTGTAGCACGTTACTGCTTCCCGTTAATCCTATCCTGATGCATAGCCTGTCATTGTTGCTACAGTTGTTACCCCTACCTGCTATCCTACTGCTTAGAATAGGATGCTAGTTTATTCCATCAGTGGCCCTACACTCTTGTCCGTCTGCCATGCTATACTACTGGGCCGTGATCACTTTGGGAGGTGATCACGGGTATATACTATATACTTTATATACATAACACATGTGGTGACTAAAGTCAGGTCGGCTCGTTGAGTACCCGCAAGTGATTTTGATGAGGGGGCTGAAAGGACAGGTGGCTCCATCCTGGTAGAGGTGGGCCAGGGTTCCTCACGACCCCCGACTGTTACTTTATGGCGGAGCGATAGGGCAGGTTGACACCACCTAGGAGAGAGGTGGGCCTGGCCCTGGTCGCCGTTCGCGGACACTTAACACGCTTAACGAGATCTTGGTATTTGATCTGAGTCTGGCCATTTGGTTTATACGCACTAACCATCTACGCGGGAGTAGTAATGGGTATCCCGGCGTCGTGGTATCAGCCGAAGCCTTCGTGACGTCAACGACTGAGTGGCGCGCGCCGCATTGGACCGTAAGCTCGCGCTTGTATTAAGGGGGCTAGGTCTGCTTCCGGCCACATACGCAACGTGAAGGTGTGCATAGGGCGATGGGCCCAGACCCCTGCACGCATAGGGTTTAGACCGGCGTGCTGACCTCTCTGTTTAGCCTAGGTGGGGCTGCGACGTGTTGATCTTACGAGGCCGGGCATGACCCAGAAAAGTGTGTCCGGCCAAATGGGAACGAGTGTGTTGGGTTATGTGGTGCACCCCTGCAGGGAAGTTTATCTATTCGAATAGCCGTGTCCCTCGGTAAAAGGACGACCCGGAGTTGTACCTTGACCTTATGACAACTAGAACTGGATACTTAATAAAACACACCCTTCCAAGTGCCAGATATAACCCGGTGATCGCTCTCTAACAGAGTGACGAGGAGGGGATCGCCGGGTAGGATTATGCTATGCGATGCTACTTGGTGAACTTACCATCTACCCTCTTCTACATGCTGCAAGATGGAGGTCGCCAGAAGCGTAGTCTTCGACAGGACTAGCTATCCCCCCCCCTTATTCTGGCATTCTGCAGTTCAGTCCACCGATATGACCCTTTACACATATACCCATGCATATGTAGTGTAGCTCCTTGCTTGCAAGTACTTTCGATGAGTACTCACGGTTGCTTTTCTCCCTCTTTTCCCCTTTCTATACCTGATTGTCGCAACCAGATGCTGGAGTCCAGGAGCTAGAGATCCCGAGGATGATTCTACATGTAGTTCGGCTTCGAGGAGTAGTTAGGAGGTCCGAGGCAGGAGGCCTTGCCTTTTCGATCCTTGCTACTTTTGTGCTAGCCTTCTTAAGGCAAACTTGTTTATCTTATGTCTGTACTCAGATATGGTTGCTTCCGCTGACTCGTCTATGATCGAGCAATTGTATTCGAGCCTCGAGGCTCCCTGGCTTGTATTATGATGCTTGTATGACTTATTTATGTTGTAGAGTTGTGTTGTGATATCTTCCCGTGACTCCCTGATCTTGATCGTACACATTTGCGTGCATGATTAGTGTACGGTCAAATCGGGGGCGTCACACAAGCTTCAAAATTTGTATGTTTGACCATATGGATCTCGTATAACAACTTATAACTAGTAATCATATAATTTCATCACCAATTTCGTTACCTTTTGATCCATCAGTATAGATTTTCACTTTGTTCAAAACTGAAAACTTATTAATTAAGCATCATCGACATATTCTGAAATTGTGTAGTCCATGCATCTATATGCACCTCAGATAGCAACTTACCTATAAAAATCTGATAATTTGGTACATTTTTAACTGTTTTGATCCATCATGGTAGATTTTCTATTTTTGCGAAACTGAAAACTTGTTTAAATAGCATTATCGACAAGTGATACAAGCCTTGCATCGTTTCTTGTTTCAAAGTTGTCTATTCCGCCATTTGAAAATCCTACAACAACTTATATATGTAGGAGTCACATAATTTTTAGTAGTTTTTCATAACCTTTTGATTTATTACTTTGCATTTTCTCCTGCTTTGAAACTTAGAAATCGTTTAAATATGACATTAGACACATTATAACAGCCTTTCCATCATTCCATTCTCCGAGAGTAGTCTCGACTGCCATGTGGAAGTCATAGAATAGCTTATCCACATAAATTATTCATGTTTAACACCTTTACATAAACTTTTGATCCATTACCGACGATTTTTTATTCGCTAAACAGAAAACTTATTTGAATAACATCATTTAGACAATCCTCTAGATTTTCTTCCTTTCAAGCTTCAGAAGTAGTATGTTCGACCATATGGATCTCGTATAACAAATTATAACTAGTAATCATATAATTTCATCACCAATTTTGTCCCCTTTTTATCCATCACGATAGATTCTCACTTTTTTCAAAACTGGAAACTTATTAATTAAGCGTCATCGACATATTCCGAAATCATTTCCACCATTTCATGCTTCGAGGGTAGTCCATGCATCTATATGCACCTCAGATAGCAACTTACCTATAGAAATCTGATAATTTGATACATTTTTAACCGTTTTGATCCATCATGGTAGATTTTCTATTTTTGTGAAACTTAAAACTTGTTTAAATAGCATTATCGACCAGTTATAGAAGCCTTGCGTCGTTTCTTGTTTCGAAGTTGTGTACGCCGCCATTTGAAAATCCTACAACAACTTATATATGTAGCAGTCACATAATTTTTAGTAGTTTTTCATCACCTTTTGATTTATTACTTTGCATTTTCTCCTCCTTTGAAACTTAGAAATCATTTAAGTAGGACATTAGACACATTATAACAGCTTTCCATCATTCCATTCTTCGAGAGTAGTCTCGACCGTCATGTGGAAGTCATAGGACAACTTATCGACATAAATTTGTCATGTTTAGCACCTTTGCATAAACTTTTGATCCGTTACCATGATGATTTTTAATTCGCTAAACAGAAAACTTACTTAAATAGCATGATTTAGACATTCCACCAGCATTTCTTCTTTTCAATCTTCGGAAGTTGTATGTTTGACCATATGGATCTCGTATAACAACTTATAACTAGTAATCATATAATTTCATCACCAATTTTGTTACCTTTTGATCCATCACTATAGATTTTCACTTCGTTCAAAACTGAAAACTTATTAATTAAGCGTCATCGACATATTCCGAAATTGTGTCCACCATTTTCATGCTTCGAGGGTAGTCCATGCATCTATATGTACCTCAGATAGCAACTTACCTATAGAAATTTGATAATTTGATACATTTTTAACCGTTTTGATCCATCATGATAGATTTTCTATTTTTGCGAAACAGAAATCTTGTTTAAATAGCATTATCGACCAGTGATAGAAGCCTTGCGTCGTTTCTTGTTTCGAAGTTGTGTATGCCGCCATTTGAAAATCCTACAACAACTTATATATGTAGAAGTCACATAATTTTTAGTAGTTTTTCATCACCTTTGATTTATTACTTTGCATTTTCTCCTCCCTTGAAACCTAGAAATCATTTAAATAGGACATTAGACACATTATAACAGCCTTTCCATCATTCCATTCTTCAAGAGTAGTCTCGACCGCCATGTGGAAGTCATAGAACAGCTTATCCCACATGAATTATTCATGTTTAGCACCTTTACATAAACTTTTGATCTGTTACCGATGATTTTTTATTCGCTAAACAGAAAACTTACTTAAATAGCATCATTTAGACATTCCATCAGCATTTCTACCTTTCAAGCTTTGGAAGTAGTATGTTTGACCATATTGATCTCGTATAACAATTTATAACTAGTAATCATATAATTTCATCACCAATTTTGTTACCTTTTGATCCATCACTATAGATTTTCACTTTGTTCAAAACTGAAAACTTATTAATTAAGCGTCATCGACATATTCCGAAATTGTGTCCACCATTTTCATGCTTCGAGGGTAGTTCATGCATCTATATGTACATCAGATAGCAACTTAGATATAGAAATCTGATAATTTGATACATTTTTAATCGTTTTGATCCATGATGATAGGTTTTCTATTTTTGCGAAACTGAAAACTTGTTGAAATAACATTATCAACAAGTCATAGAAGCCTTGCGTCGTTTCTTGTTTCGAAGTTGTGTATGCCGCCATTTGAAAATCCTACAACAACTTATATATGTAGAAGTCACATAATTTTTAGTAGTTTTTCATCACCTTTTGATTTATTACTTTGCATTTTCTCCTCCCTTGAAACCTAGAAATCATTTAAATAGGACATTAGACACATTATAACAGCTTTTCCATCATTCCATTCTTCGTGAGTAGTCTCGACCGTCATGTGGAAGTCATAGAACAGCTTATCCACATAAATTAGTCATGTTTAGCACCTTTGCATAAACTTTCGATCCATTAACAATGATTTTGTATTCGCTAAACATAAAACTAACTTAAATAGCGTCATTTAGACATTCCACCAGCATTTCTTCCTTCCAAGCTTCGAAATTTGTATCTTTGACCATATGGATCTCGTATAACAACTTGTAAGTAGTAATCATATAATTTCATCACCAATTTTGTTACCTTTCGATCCATCACTATAGATTTTCACTTTGTTCAAAACTGAAAACTCATTAATTAAGCGTCATCGACATATTCCGAAATTGTGTCCACCATTTCATGCTTCGAGGGTAGTCCATGCATCTATATGTACCTCAGATAGCAACTTACCTATAAAAATATGATAATTTGGTACATTTTTAACTGTTTTGATCCATCATGGTAGATTTTCAATTTTTGCGAAACTGAAAACATGTTTAAATAGCATTATCGACATGTGATACAAGCCTTGCTTCATTTCTTGTTTCAAAGTTGTCTATTCCGCCATTTGAAAATCCTACAACAACTTATATATGTAGGAGTCACATAATTTTTAGTAGTTTTTCATCACCTTTTGATTTATTACTTTGCATTTTCTCCTGCTTTGAAACTTAGAAATCGTTTAAATATGACATTAGACACATTATAACAGCCTTTCCATCATTCCATTCTTAGAGAGTAGTCTCGACCGCCATGTGGAAGTCATAGAATAGCTTATCCACATAAATTATTCATGTTTAACACCTTTACATAAACTTTTGATCCATTACCGACGATTTTTTATTCGCTAAACAGAAAACTTATTTAAATAACATCATTTAGACAATCCTCTAGATTTTCTTCCTTTCAAGCTTCAGAAGTAGTATGTTCGACCATATGGATCTCGTATAACAAATTATAACTAGTAATCATATAATTTCATCACCAATTTTGTCCCCTTTTTATCCATCACGATAGATTCTCACTTTTTTCAAAACTGGAAACTTATTAATTAAGCGTCATCGACATATTCAGAAATCATTTCCACCATTTCATGCTTCGAGGGTAGTCCATGCATCTATATGTACCTCAGATAGCAACTTACGTATAGAAATCTGATATTTTGATACATTTTTAACCGTTTTGATCCATCATGATAGATTTTCTATTTTTGCGAAACTGAAAACTTGTTTAAATAGCATTATCGACCAGTGATAGAAGCCTTGCGTCGTTTCTTGTTTCGAAGTTGTCTATTCCGCCATTTGAAAATCCTACAACAACTTATATATGTAGAAGTCACATAATTTTTAGTAGTTTTTCATCACCTTTTGATTTATTACTTTGCATTTTCTCCTCCCTTGAAACCTAGAAATCATTTAAATAGGACATTAGACACATTATAACAGCCTTTCCATCATTCCATTCTTCGAGATAGTCTCGACCGCCATGTGGAAGTCATAGAACAGCTTATCCCACATGAATTATTCATGTTTAGCACCTTTACATAAACTTTTGATTTGTTACCGATGATTTTTTATTCGCTAAACAGAAAACTTACTTAAATAGCATCATTTAGACATTCCACCAGCATTTCTACCTTTCAAGCTTTGGAAGTAGTATGTTTGACCATATGGATCTCGTATAACAACTTATAACTAGTAATCATATAATTTCATCACCAATTTTGTCCCCTTTTTATCCATCACTATAGATTCTCACTTCGTTCAAAACTGGAAACTTATTAATTAAACATCATCGACATATTCCGAAATCATTTCCACCATTTCATGCTTCGAGGGTAGTCCATGCATCTATATGCACCTCAGATAGCAAATTACCTATAGAAATCTGATAATTTGATACATTTTTAACTGTTTTGATCCATCATGGTAGATTTTCTATTTTTGCGAAACTGAAAACTTGTTTAAATAGCATTATCGACCAGTTATACAAGCCTTGCGTCATTTCTTGTTTCGAAGTTGTGTATGCCGCCATTTGAAAATCCTACAACAACTTATATATGTAGAAGTCACATAATTTTTAGTAGTTTTTCATCACCTTTTGATTTATTACTTTGCATTTTCTCCTCCCTTGAAACCTAGAAATCATTTAAATAGGACATTAGACACATTATAACAGTTTTCCATCATTCCATTCTTCGTGAGTAGTCTCGACCGTCATGTGGAAGTCATAGAACAGCTTATCCACATAAATTAGTCATGTTTAGCACCTTTGCATAAACTTTCGATCCATTAACAATGATTTTGTATTCGCTAAACATAAAACTAACTTAAATAGCGTCATTTAGACATTCCACCAGCATTTCTTCCTTCCAAGCTTCGAAATTTGTATCTTTGACCATATGGATCTCGTATAACAACTTGTAAGTAGTAATCATATAATTTCATCACCAATTTTGTTACCTTTCGATCCATCACTATAGATTTTCACTTTGTTCAAAACTGAAAACTCATTAATTAAGCGTCATCGACATATTCCGAAATTGTGTCCACCATTTCATGCTTCGAGGGTAGTCCATGCATCTATATGTACCTCAGATAGCAACTTACGTATAGAAATCTGATATTTTGATACATTTTTAACCGTTTTGATCCATCATGGTAGATTTTCAATTTTTGCGAAACTGAAAACATGTTTAAATAGCATTATCGACATGTGATACAAGCCTTGCTTCCTTTCTTGTTTCAAAGTTGTCTATTCCGCCATTTGAAAATCCTACAACAACTTATATATGTAGGAGTCACATAATTTTTAGTAGTTTTTCATCACCTTTTGATTTATTACTTTGCATTTTCTCCTGCTTTGAAACTTAGAAATCGTTTAAATATGACATTAGACACATTATAACAGCCTTTCCATCATTCCATTCTTAGAGAGTAGTCTCGACCGCCATGTGGAAGTCATAGAATAGCTTATCCACATAAATTATTCATGTTTAACACCTTTACATAAACTTTTGATCCATTACCGACGATTTTTTATTCGCTAAACAGAAAACTTATTTAAATAACATCATTTAGACAATCCTCTAGATTTTCTTCCTTTCAAGCTTCAGAAGTAGTATGTTCGACCATATGGATCTCGGATAACAAATTATAACTAGTAATCATATAATTTCATCACCAATTTTGTCCCCTTTTTATCCATCACGATAGATTCTCACTTTTTTCAAAACTGGAAACTTATTAATTAAGCGTCATCGACATATTCAGAAATCATTTCCACCATTTCATGCTTCGAGGGTAGTCCATGCATCTATATGCACCTCAGATAGCAACTTACCTATAGAAATCTGATAAGTTGATACATTTTTAACCGTTTTGATCCATCATGGTAGATTTTCTATTTTTGTGAAACTTAAAACTTGTTTAAATAGCATTATCGATCAGTTATAGAAGCCTTGCGTCATTTCTTGTTTCGAAGTTGTGTATGCTGCCATTTGAAAATCCTACAACAACTTATATATGAGCAGTCACATAATTTTTAGTTGTTTTTCATCACCTTTTGATTTATTACTTTGCATTTTCTACTCCTTTGAAACTTAGAAATCATTTAAATAGGACATTAGACACATTATAACGGCTTTCCATCATTCCATTCTTCGAGAGTAGTCTCGACCGTCATGTGGAAGTCATAGGACAGCTTCTCCACATAAGTTTGTCATGTTTAGCACCTTTGCATAAACTTTTGATCCGTTACCATGATGATTTTTAATTCGCTAAATAGAAGACTTACTTAAGTAGCATCATTTAGACATTCGACCAGCATTTCTTCCTTTCAATCTTCGGAAGTTGTATGTTTGACCATATGGATCTCGTATAACAACTTATAACTATTAATCATATAATTTCATCACCAAATTTGTTACCTTTTGATCCATCACTATAGATTTTCACTTCGTTCAAAACTGAAAACTTATTAATTAAGCGTCATCGACATATTCCGAAATTGTGTCCACCATTTTCATGCTTCGAGGGTAGTCCATGCATCTATATGTACCTCAGATAGCAACTTACGTATAGAAATCTGATATTTTGATACATTTTTAACCGTTTTGATCCATCATGATAGATTTTCTATTTTTGCGAAACTGAAAACTTGTTTAAATAGCATTATCGACCAGTGATAGAAGCCTTGCGTCGTTTCTTGTTTCGAAGTTGTGTATGCCGCCATTTGAAAATCCTACAACAACTTATATATGTAGAAGTCACATAATTTTTAGTAGTTTTTCATCACCTTTTGATTTATTACTTTGCATTTTCTCCTCCCTTGAAACCTAGAAATCATTTAAATAGGACATTAGACACATTATAACAGCCTTTCCATCATTCCATTCTTCGAGATAGTCTCGACCGCCATGTGGAAGTCATAGAACAGCTTATCCCACATGAATTATTCATGTTTAGCACCTTTACATAAACTTTTGATTTGTTACCGATGATTTTTTATTCGCTAAACAGAAAACTTACTTAAATAGCATCATTTAGACATTCCACCAGCATTTCTACCTTTCAAGCTTTGGAAGTAGTATGTTTGACCATATGGATCTCGTATAACAACTTATAACTAGTAATCACATAATTTCATCACCAATTTTGTCCCCTTTTTATCCATCACTATAGATTCTCACTTCGTTCAAAACTGGAAACTTATTAATTAAACATCATCGACATATTCCGAAATCATTTCCACCATTTCATGCTTCGAGGGTAGTCCATGCATCTATATGCACCTCAGATAGCAAATTACCTATAGAAATCTGATAATTTGATACATTTTTAACCGTTTTGATCCATCATGGTAGATTTTCTATTTTTGTGAAACTTAAAACTTGTTTAAATAGCATTATCGACCAGTTATACAAGCCTTGCGTCATTTCTTGTTTCGAAGTTGTGTATGCCGCCATTTGAAAATCCTACAACAACTTATATATGTAGAAGTCACATAATTTTTAGTAGTTTTTCATCACCTTTTGATTTATTACCTTGCATTTTCTCCTCCTTTGAAACTTAGAAATCATTTAAATAGGACATTAGACACATTATAACGGCTTTCCATCATTCCATTCTTCGAGAGTAGTCTCGACCGTCATCTGGAAGTCATAGGACAGCTTCTCCACATAAATTTGTCATATTTAGCACCTTTGCATAATCTTTTGATCCGTTACCATGATGATTTTTAATTCGCTAAATAGAAAACTTACTTAAATAGCATCATTTAGACATTCGACCAGCATTTCTTCCTTTCAATCTTCGGAAGTTGTATGTTTGACCATATGGATCTCGTATAACAACTTATAACTACTAATCATATAATTTCATCACCAATTTTGTTACCTTTTGACCCATCACTATAGATTTTCAGTTCGTTCAAAACTGAAAACTTATTAATTAAGCGCCATCGACAAATTCCGAAATTGTGTCCACCATTTTCATGCTTCGAGGTTAGTCCATGCATCTATATGTACCTCAGATAGCAACTTACCTATAGAAATCTGATACATTTTTAACCATTTTGATGCATCATGATAGATTTTCTATTTTTCCGAAACTGAAAACTTGTTTAAATAGCATTATCAACAAGTGATAGAAGCCTTGCGTCGTTTCTTGTTTCGAAGTTGTGTATGCCGCCATTTGAAAATCCTACAACAACTTATATATGTAGAAGTCACATAATTTTTAGTAGTTTTTCATCACCTTTTGATTTATTACTTTGCATTTTCTCCTCCCTTGAAACCTAGAAATCATTTAAATAGGATATTAGACACATTATAACAGCTTTTCCATCATTCCATTCTTCGTGAGTAGTCTCGACCGTCATGTGGAAGTCATAGAACAGCTTATCCACATAAATTAGTCATGTTTAGCACCTTTGCATAAACTTTCTATCCATTAACAATGATTTTTTATTCGCTAAACATAAAACTAACTTAAATAGCGTCATTTAGACATTCCACCAGCATTTCTACCTTTCAAGCTTTGGAAGTAGTAGGTTTGACCATCCGGATCTCGTATAACAACTTATAACTAGTAATCATATAATTTCATCACCAATTTTGTAACCTTTTGATCCATCACTATAGATTTTCACTTTGTTCAAAACGGAAAACTCATTAGTTAAGCGTCATCGACATATTCCGAAATTGTGTCCACCATTTCGTGCTTCGAGGGTAGTCCATGCATCTATATGCACCTCAGATAGCAACTTACCTAAAAAAATCTGATAATTTGGTACATTTTAACTGTTTTGATCCATCATGGTAGATTTTCAATTTTTGCGAAACTGAAAACTTGTTTAAATAGCATTATCGACATGTGATACAAGCCTTGCTTCATGTCTTGTTTCAAAGTTGTCTATTCCGCCATTTGAAAATCCTACAACAACTTATATATGTAGAAGTCACATAATTTTTAGTAGTTTTTCATAACCTTTTGATTTATTACTTTACGTTTTCTCCTCCCTTCAAACCTAGAAATCGTTTAAATAGGACATTAGACACATTATAACAGTCTTTCCATCATTCCATTCTTCAAGAGTAGTCTCGACCGCCATGTGGAAGTCATAGAACAGCTTATCCCACATGAATTATTCATGTTTAGCACCTTTACCTAAACTTTTGATCTGTTACCGATGATTTTTTATTCGCTAAACAGAAAACTTACTTAAATAGCATCATTTAGACATTCCACCAGCATTTCTACCTTTCAAGCTTTGGAAGTAGTATGTTTGACCATATGGATCTCATATAACAACTTATAACTACTAATCATATAATTTCATCACCAATTTTGTCCCCTTTTTATCCATCACTATAGATTCTCACTTCGTTCAAAACTGGAAACTTATTAATTAAGCATCATCGACATATTCCGAAATCATTCAGCCATTTCATGCTTCGAGGATAGTCCATGCATCTATATGCACCTCAGATAGCAAATTACCTATAGAAATCTGATAATTTGATACATTTTTAACCGTTTTGATCCATCATGGTAGATTTTCTATTTTTGTGAAACTTAAAACTTGTTTAAATAGCATTATCGACCAGTTATAGAAGCCTTGCGTCGTTTCTTGTTTCGAAGTTGTGTATGCCGCCATTTGAAAATCCTACAACAACTTATATATGAGCAGTCACATAATTTTTAGTAGTTTTTCATCACCTTTTGATTTATTACTTTGCATTTTCTCCTCCTTTGAAACTTAGAAATGATTTAAATAGGACATTAGACACATTATAACGGCTTTCCATCATTCCATTCTTCGAGAGTAGTCTCGACCGTCAAGCTTTGGAAGTAGTATGTTTGACCATATGGATCTCGTATAACAAATTATAACTAGTAATCACATAATTTCATCACCAATTTTGTTACCTTTTGATCCATCACTATAGATTTTCACTTCGTTCAAAACTGAAAATTATTAGTTAAGCGTCATCGACATATTCCGAAATTGTGTCCACCATTTTCATGCTTCGAGGGTAGTCCACGCATCTATATGTACCTCAGATAGCAACTTACCTATAGAAATCTGATAATTTGATACATTTTTAACCATTTTGATCCATCATGATAGATTTTCTATTTTTGCGAAACTGAAAACTTGTTTAAATAGCATTATCGACCAGTGATAGAAGCCTTGCGTCGTTTCTTGTTTCGAAGTTGTGTATGCCGCCATTTGAAAATCCTACAACAACTTATATATGTAGAAGTCACATAATTTTTAGTAGTTTTTAATCACCTTTTGATTTATTACTTTGCATTTTCTCCTCCCTTGAAACCTAGAAATCATTTAAATAGGACATTAGACACATTATAACAGCCTTTCCATCATTCCATTCTTCGAGATAGTCTCGACCGCCATGTGGAAGTCATAGAACAGCTTCTCCCACATGAATTATTCGTGTTTAGCACCTTTACATAAACTTTTGATCTGTTACCGATGATTTTTTATTCGCTAAACAGAAAACTTACTTAAATAGCATCATTTAGACATTCCACCAGCATTTCTACCTTTCAAGCTTTGGAACTAGTATGTTTGACCATATGGATCTCGTATAACAACTTATAACTAGTAATCATATAATTTCATCACCCATTTTGTTACGTTTTGATCCATCACTATAGATTTTCACTTCGTTCAAAACTGAAAACTTATTAATTAAGCGTCATCGACATATTCCGAATTTGTGTCCACCATTTTCATGCTTCGAGGGTAGTCCATGCATCTATATGTACCTCAGATAGCAACTTACCTATAGAAATCTGATAATTTGATACATTTGTAACCATTTTGATCCATGATGATAGATTTTCTATTTTTGCGAAACTGAAAACTTGTTTAAATTGCATTATCGACCAGTGATAGAAGCCTTGAGTCGTTTCTTGTTTCGAAGTTGTGTATGCCGCCATTTGAAAATCCTACAACAACTTATATATGTAGAAGTCACATAATTTTTAGTAGTTTTTCATCACCTTTTGATTTATTAATTTGCATTTTCTCCTCCCTTGAAACCTAGAAATCATTTAAATAGGACATTAGACACATTATAACAGCCTTTCCATCATTCCATTCTTCGAGATAGTCTCGACCGCCATGTGGAAGTCATAGAACAGCTTATCCCACAAGAATTATTCATGTTTAGCACCTTTACATAAACTTTTGATCTTTTACCGATGATTTTTTATTCGCTAAACAGAAAACTTACTTAAATAGCATCATTTGGACATTCCACCAGCATTTCTACCTTTCAAGCTTTGGAACTAGTATTTTGACCATATGGATCTCGTATAACAACTTATAACTAGTAATCATATAATTTCATCACCAATTTTGTTACCTTTTGATCCATCAGTATAGATTTTCACTTCGTTCAAAACTGAAAACTTATTAATTAAGCGTCATCGACATATTCCGAAATTGTGTCCACCATTTTAATGATTCGAGGGTAGTCCATGCATCTATATGTACCTTAGATAGCAACTTACCTATAGAAATCTGATAATTTGATACATTTTTAATCGTTTTGATCCATGATGATAGATTTTCTATTTTTGTGAAACTGAAAACTTGTTTAAATAGCATTATCAACAAGTCATAGAAGCCTTGCGTCGTTTCTTGTTTCGAAGTTGTGTATGCCGCCATTTGAAAATCCTAGAACAACTTATATATGTAGAAGTCACATAATTTTTAGTAGTTTTTCATCACCTTTTGATTTATTACTTTGCATTTTCTCCTCCCTTGAAACCTAGAAATCATTTAAATAGGCCATTAGACACATTATTACAGCCTTTCCATCATTCCATTCTACGAGATAGTCTTGACCGCCATGTGGAAGTCATAGAACAGCTTCTCCCACATGAATTATTCATGTTTAGCACCTTTACATAAACTTTTGATCTGTTACCGATGATTTTTTATTCGCTAAACAGAAAACTTACTTAAATAGCATCATTTAGACATTCCACCAGCATTTCTACCTTTCAAGCTTTGGAACTAGTATGTTTCACCATATGGATCTCGTATAACAACTTATAACTAGTAATCATATAATTTCATCACCCATTTTGTTACGTTTTGATCCATCACTATAGATTTTCACTTCGTTCAAAACTGAAAACTTATTAATTAAGCGTCATCGACATATTCCGAATTTGTGTCCACCATTTTCATGCTTCGAGGGTAGTCCATGCATCTATATGTACCTCAGATAGCAACTTACCTATAGAAATCTGATAATTTGATACATTTGTAACCATTTTGATCCATGATGATAGATTTTCTATTTTTGCGAAACTGAAAACTTGTTTAAATTGCATTATCGACCAGTGATAGAAGCCTTGAGTCGTTTCTTGTTTCGAAGTTGTGTATGCCGCCATTTGAAAATCCTACAACAACTTATATATGTAGAAGTCACATAATTTTTAGTAGTTTTTCATCACCTTTTGATTTATTAATTTGCATTTTCTCCTCCCTTGAAACCTAGAAATCATTTAAATAGGACATTAGACACATTATAACAGCCTTTCCATCATTCCATTCTTCGAGATAGTCTCGACCGCCATGTGGAAGTCATAGAACAGCTTATCCCACAAGAATTATTCATGTTTAGCACCTTTACATAAACTTTTGATCTTTTACCGATGATTTTTTATTCGCTAAACAGAAAACTTACTTAAATAGCATCATTTGGACATTCCACCAGCATTTCTACCTTTCAAGCTTTGGAACTAGTATGTTTGACCATATGGATCTCGTATAACAACTTATAACTAGTAATCATATAATTTCATCACCAATTTTGTTACCTTTTGATCCATCAGTATAGATTTTCACTTCGTTCAAAACTGAAAACTTATTAATTAAGCGTCATCGACATATTCCGAAATTGTGTCCACCATTTTCATGATTCGAGGGTAGTCCATGCATCTATATGTACCTTAGATAGCAACTTACCTATAGAAATCTGATAATTTGATACATTTTTAATCGTTTTGATCCATGATGATAGATTTTCTATTTTTGTGAAACTGAAAACTTGTTTAAATAGCATTATCAACAAGTCATAGAAGCCTTGCGTCGTTTCTTGTTTCGAAGTTGTGTATGCCGCCATTTGAAAATCCTAGAACAACTTATATATGTAGAAGTCACATAATTTTTAGTAGTTTTTCATCACCTTTTGATTTATTACTTTGCATTTTCTCCTCCCTTGAAACCTAGAAATCATTTAAATAGGCCATTAGACACATTATTACAGCCTTTCCATCATTCCATTCTACGAGATAGTCTTGACCGCCATGTGGAAGTCATAGAACAGCTTCTCCCACATGAATTATTCATGTTTAGCACCTTTACATAAACTTTTGATCTGTTACCGATGATTTTTTATTCGCTAAACAGAAAACTTACTTAAATAGCATCATTTAGACATTCCACCAGCATTTCTACCTTTCAAGCTTTGGAACTAGTATGTTTGACCATATGGATCTCGTATAACAACTTATAACTAGTAATCATATAATTTCATCACCCATTTTGTTACGTTTTGATCCATCACTATAGATTTTCACTTCGTTCAAAACTGAAAACTTATTAATTAAGCGTCATCGACATATTCCGAATTTGTGTCCACCATTTTCATGCTTCGAGGGTAGTCCATGCATCTATATGTACCTCAGATAGCAACTTACCTATAGAAATCTGAAAATTTGATACATTTGTAACCATTTTGATCCATGATGATAGATTTTCTATTTTTGCGAAACTGAAAACTTGTTTAAATAGCATTATCGACCAGTGATAGAAGCCTTGAGTCGTTTCTTGTTTCGAAGTTGTGTATGCCGCCATTGGAAAATCCTACAACAACTTATATATGTAGAAGTCACATAATTTTTAGTAGTTTTTCATCACCTTTTGATTTATTAATTTGCATTTTCTCCTCCCTTGAAACCTAGAAATCATTTAAATAGGACATTAGACACATTATAACAGCCTTTCCATCATTCCATTCTTCGAGATAGTCTCGACCGCCATGTGGAAGTCATAGAACAGCTTATCCCACATGAATTATTCATGTTTAGCACCTTTACATAAACTTTTGATCTTTTACCGATGATTTTTTATTCGCTAAACAGAAAACTTACTTAAATAGCATCATTTGGACATTCCACCAGCATTTCTACCTTTCAAGCTTTGGAACTAGTATGTTTGACCATATGGATCTCGTATAACAACTTATAACTAGTAATCATATAATTTCATCACCAATTTTGTTACCTTTTGATCCATCAGTATAGATTTTCACTTCGTTCAAAACTGAAAACTTATTAATTAAGCGTCATCGACATATTCCGAAATTGTGTCCACCATTTTCATGATTCGAGGGTAGTCCATGCATCTATATGTACCTTAGATAGCAACTTACCTATAGAAATCTGATAATTTGATACATTTTTAATCGTTTTGATCCATGATGATAGATTTTCTATTTTTGTGAAACTGAAAACTTGTTTAAATAGCATTATCAACAAGTCATAGAAGCCTTGCGTCGTTTCTTGTTTCGAAGTTGTGTATGCCGCCATTTTAAAATCCTAGAACAACTTATATATGTAGAAGTCACATAATTTTTAGTAGTTTTTCATCACCTTTTGATTTATTACTTTGCATTTTCTCCTCCCTTGAAACCTAGAAATCATTTAAATAGGCCATTAGACACATTATTACAGCCTTTCCATCATTCCATTCTACGAGATAGTCTTGACCGCCATGTGGAAGCCATAGAACAGCTTATCCCACATGAATTATTCGTGTTTAGCACCTTTACATAAACTTTTGATCTGTTACCGATGATTTTTTATTCGCTAAACAGAAAACTTACTTAAATAGCATCATTTAGACATTCGACCAGCATTTCTACCTTTCAAGCTTTGGAAGTAGTATGTTTGACCATATGGATCTCGTATAACAACTTATAACTAGTAATCATATAATTTCATCACCAATTTTGTTACCTTTTGATTCATCACTATAGATTTTCACTTCGTTCAAAACTGAAAACTTATTAATTAAGCGTCATCGACATATTCCGAAATTGTGTCCACCATTTTCATGCTTCGAGGGTAGTCCATGCATCTATATGTACCTCAGATAGCAACTTACATATAGAAATCTGATAATTTGATACATTTTTAACCGTTTTGATCCATCATCATAGATTTTCTATTTTTGCGAAACAGAAAACTTGTTTAAATAGCATTATCAACAAGTCATAGAAGCCTTGCGTCGTTTCTTGTTTCGAAATTGTGTATGCCGCCATTTGAAAATCCTACAACAACTTATATATGTAGAAGTCACATAATTTTTAGTAGTTTTTCATCACCTTTTGATTTATTACTTTGCATTTTCTCCTCCCTTGAAACCTAGAAATCATTTAAATAGGACATTAGACACATTATAACAGCCTTTCCATCATTCCATTCTACGAGATAGTCTCGACCGCCATGTGGAAGTCATAGAACAGCTTATCCCACATGAATTTTTCGTGTTTAGCACCTTTACATAAACTTTTGATCCGTTTCCGATGATTTTTTATTCGCTAAACAGAAAACTTACTTATATAGCATCATTTAGACATTCCACCGGCATTTCTACCTTTCAAGCTTTGGAAGTAGTATGTTTGAGCATATGGATCTCATATAACAACTTATAACTACTAATCATATAATTTCATCACCAATTTTGTTACCTTTTGATTCTTCACTATAGATTTTCACTTTGTTCAAAACTAAAAACTTATTAATTAAGCGTCATCGACATATTCCGAAATTGTGTCTACCATTTTCATGCTTCGAGGGTAGTCCATGCATCTATATGTACCTCAGATACCAACTTACCTATAGAAATCTGATAATTTGATATATTTTTAACCGTTTTGATCCATCATGATAGATTTTCTATATTTGCGAAACTGAAAACTTGTTTAAATAGCATTATCGACCAGTGATAGAAGCCTTGCGTCGTTTCTTCTTTCGAAGTTGTGTATGCCGCCATTTGAAAATCCTACAACAACTTATATATTTAGAAGTCACATAATTTTTAGTAGTTTTTCATCACCTTTTGATTTATCACTTTGCATTTTCTCCTCCCTTGAAACCTAGAAATCATTTAAATAGTACATTAGACACATTATAACAGCCTTTCCATCATTCCATTCTTCGAGATAGTCTCGACCGCCATGTGGAAGTCATAGAACAGCTTATCCCACATGAATTATTCATGTTTAGCACCTTTACATAAACTTTTCATCTGCTACCGATGATTTTTTATTCGCTAAACAGAAAACTTACTTAAATAGCATCATTTAGACATTCCACCAGCATTTCTAGCTTTCAAGCTTTTGAACTAGTATGTTTGACCATATGGATCTCGTATAACAACTTATAACTAGTAATCATATAATTTCATCACAAATTTTGTTACCTTTTGATCCATCACTATAGATTTTCACTTCGTTCAAAACTGAAAACTTGTTAATTAAGCGTCATCGACATATTCCGAAATTGTGTCCACCATTTTCATGCTTCGAGGGTAGTCCATGCATCTATATGTACCTCAGATAGCAACTTACCTATAGAAATCTGATAATTTGATACATTTTTAACCATTTTGATCCATCATCATAGATTTTCTATTTTTGCGAAACTGAAAACTTGTTTAAATAGCATTATCGACCAGTGATAGAAGCCTTGCGTCGTTTCTTGTTTCGTAGTTGTGTATGCCGCCATTTGAAAATCCTAAAACAACTTATATATGTAGAAGTCACATAATTTTTAGTAGTTTTTCATCACCTTTTGATTTTTTAATTTGCATTTTCTCCTCCCTTGAAACCTAGAAATCATTTAAATAGGACATTAGACACATTATAACAGCCTTTCCATCATTCCATTCTTCGAGATAGTCTCGACCGCCATGTGGAAGTCATAGAACAACTTATCCCACATGAATTATTCATGTTTAGCACCTTTACCTAAACTTTTGATCTGTTACCGATGATTTTTTATTCGCTAAACAGAAAACTTACTTAAATAGCATCATTTAGACATTCCACCAGCATTTCTACCTTTCAAGCTTTGGAACTAGTATGTTTGACCATATGGATCTCGTATAACAACTTATAACTAGTAATCATATAATTTCATCACCAATTTTGTTACCTTTTGATCCATCACTATAGATTTTCACTTCGTTCAAAACTAAAAACTTATTAATTAAGCGTCATCGACATATTCCGAAATTGTGTCCACCATTTTCATGCTTCGAGGGTAGTCCATGCATCTATACGTACCTCAGATAGCAACTTACCTATAGAAATCTGATAATTTGATACATTTTTAATCGTTTTGATCCATGATGATAGATTTTCTATTTTTGCGAAACTGAAAACTTGTTTAAATAGCATTATCAACAAGTCATAGAAGCCTTGCGTCGTTTCTTGTTTCGAAGTTGTGTATGCCGCCATTTGAAAATCCTACAACAACTTATATATGTAGAAGTCACAGAATTTTTAGTAGTTTTTCATCACCTTTTGATTTATTACTTTGCATTTTCTCCTCCCTTGAAACCTAGAAATCATTTAAATAGGACATTAGACACATTATAACAGCCTTTCCATCATTCCATTCTTCGAGATGGTCTCGACCGCCATGTGGAAGTCATAGAACAGCTTATCCCACATGAAATATTCATGTCTAGCACCTTTACATAAACGTTTGATCTGTTTCCGATGATTTTTTATTCGCTAACAGAAAACTTACTTAAATAGCATCATTTAGACATTCCACCAGCATTTCTACCTTTCAAGCTTTGGAAGTAGTATGTTTGACCATATGGATCTCGTATAACAACTTATAACTAGTAATCATATAATTTCATCACCAATTTTGTTAGCTTTTGATTCATCACTACAGATATTCACTTCGTTCAAAATTGAAAACTTATTAATTAAGCGTCATCGTCATATTCCGAATTTGTGTTCACCATTTTCATGCTTCGAGGGTAGTCCATGCATCTATATGTACCTCAGATAGCAACTTACCTATAAAAATCTGATAATTTGGTACATTTTTTACTGTTTTGATACATCATGGTAGATTTTCTCTTTTTGCGAAACTGAAAACTTGTTTAAATAGCATTATCGACAAGTGATACAACCCTTGCTTCGTTTCTTGTTTCAAAGTTGTCTATTCCGCCATTTGAAAATCCTACAACAATTTATATATGTAGGAGTCACATAATTTTTAGTAGTTTTTCATAACCTTTTGATTTATTACTTTGCATTTTCTCCTGCTTTGAAACTTAGAAGTCGTTTAAATATGACATTAGACACATTATAACAGCCTTTCCATCATTCCATTCTTCGAGATAGTCTCTACCGCCATGTGGAAGTCATAGAACAGCTTATCCCACATGAATTATTCATGTTTAGCACCTTTACATAAACTTTTGATCTGTTACCGATGATTTTTTATTCGCTAAACAGAAAACTTACTTAAATAGCATCATTTAGACATTCCACCAGCATTTCTACCTTTTAAGCTTTGAACTAGTATGTTTGACCATATGGATCTCGTATAACAACTTATAACTAGTAATCATATAATTTCATCACAAATTTTGTTACCTTTTGATCCATCAGTATAGACTTTCACTTCTTTCAAAACTGAAAACTTATTAATTAAGCGTCATCGACATATTCCGAAATTGTGTCCACCATTTTCATGCTTCGAGGGTAGTCCATGCATCTATATGTACCTCAGATAGCAACTTACCTATAGAAATCTGATAATTTGATACATTTTTAACCGTTTTGATCCATCATCATAGATTTTCTATTTTTGCAAAACTGAAAACTTGTTTAAATAGCATTATCGACCAGTGATAGAAGCCTTGCATCGTTTCTTGTTTCGAAGTTGTGTATGCCGCCATTTGAAAATCCAACAACAACTTATATATGTAGAAGTCACATAATTTTTAGTAGTTTTTCATCACCTTTTGATTTATTACTTTGCATTTTCTCCTCCTTTGAAACTTAAAAATCATTTAAATAGGACATTAGACACATTATAACAGCCTTTCCATCATTCCATTCTTCAAGAGTAGTCTCGACCGCCATGTGGAAGTCATAGAACAGCTTGTCCCACATGA
Organism: Triticum aestivum; assembly: GCF_018294505.1. Classification (NCBI taxonomy): domain Eukaryota; kingdom Viridiplantae; phylum Streptophyta; class Magnoliopsida; order Poales; family Poaceae; genus Triticum; species Triticum aestivum. The sequence continues at coordinate 119,666 of NW_025228100.1, forward strand.
ATTATTCATGTTTAGCACCTTTACATAAACTTTTGATCTGTTACCGATGATTTTTTATTCGCTAAACAGAAAACTTACTTAAATAGCATCATTTAGACATTCCACCAGCAGTTCTACCTTTCAAGCTTTGGAACTAGTATGTTTGACCATATGGATCTCGTATAACAACTTATAACTAGTAATCATATAATTTCATCACCAATTTTGTTACCTTTTGATCCATCACTATAGATTTTCACTTCGTTCAAAACTGAAAACTTGTTAATTAAGCGTCATCGACATATTCCGAAATTGTGTCCACCATTTTCATGCTTCGAGGGTCGTCCATGCATCTATATGTACCTCAGATAGCAACTTACCGATAGAAATCTAATAATTTGATACATTTTTAACCGTTTTGATCCATCATGATAGATTTTCTATTTTTGCGAAACAGAAAACTTGTTTAAATAGCATTATCGACCAGTGATAGAAGCCTTGCGTCGTCTCTTGTTTCGAAGTTGTGTATCCCGCCATTTGAAAATCCTACAACAACTTATATATGTAGAAGTCACATAATTTTTAGTAGTTTTTCATCACCTTTTGATTTATTACTTTGCATTTTCTCCTCCCTTGAAACCTAGAAATCATTTAAATAGGACGTTAGACACATTATAACAGCCTTTCCATCATTCCATTCTTCGAGATAGTCTCGACCGCCATGTGGAAGTCATAGAACAGCTTATCCCACATGAATTATTCATATTTAGCACCTTTACATAAACTTTTGATCTGTTTCCGATGATTTTTTATTCGCTAAGCAGTAAACTTACTTATATAGCATCATTTAGACATTGCACCAGCATTTCTACCTTTCAAGCTTTGGAACTAGTATGTTTGACCATATGGATCTCATATAACAACTTATAACTAGTAATCATATAATTTCATCACTAATTTTATTACCTTTTGATCCATCAGTATAGACTTTCACTTCTTTCAAAACTGAAAACTTATTAATTAAGCGTCATCGACATATTCCGAAATTGTGTCCACCATTTTCATGCTTCGAGGGTAGTCCATGCATCTATACGTACCTCAGATAGCAACTTACCTATAGAAATCTGATAATTTGATACATTTTTAACCGTTTTGATCCATCATCATAGATTTTCTATTTTTGCGAAACTGAAAACTTGTTTAAATAGCATTATCGACCAGTGATAGAAGCCTTGCGTCGTTTCTTGTTTCGAAGTTGTGTATGCCGCCATTTGAAAATCCTAAAACAACTTATATATGTAGAAGTCACATAATTTTTAGTAGTTTTTCATCACCTTTTGATTTTTTAATTTGCATTTTCTCCTCCCTTGAAACCTAGAAATCATTTAAATAGGACATTAGACACATTATAACAGCCTTTCCATCATTCCATTCTTCGAGATAGTCTCGACCGCCATGTGGAAGTCATAGAACAGCTTATCCCACATGAATTATTCATGTTTAGCACCTTTACCTAAACTTTTGATCTGTTACCGATGATTTTTTATTCGCTAAACAGAAAACTTACTTAAATAGCATCATTTAGACATTCCACCAGCATTTCTACCTTTCAAGCTTTGGAACTAGTATGTTTGACCATATGGATCTCGTATAACAACTTATAACTAGTAATCATATAATTTCATCACCAATTTTGTTACCTTTTGATCCATCACTATAGATTTTCACTTCGTTCAAAACTAAAAACTTATTAATTAAGCGTCATCGACATATTCCGAAATTGTGTCCACCATTTTCATGCTTCGAGGGTAGTCCATGCATCTATACGTACCTCAGATAGCAACTTACCTATAGAAATCTGATAATTTGATACATTTTTAATCGTTTTGATCCATGATGATAGATTTTCTATTTTTGCGAAACTGAAAACTTGTTTAAATAGCATTATCAACAAGTCATAGAAGCCTTGCGTCGTTTCTTGTTTCGAAGTTGTGTATGCCGCCATTTGAAAATCCTACAACAACTTATATATGTAGAAGTCACAGAATTTTTAGTAGTTTTTCATCACCTTTTGATTTATTACTTTGCATTTTCTCCTCCCTTGAAACCTAGAAATCATTTAAATAGGACATTAGACACATTATAACAGCCTTTCCATCATTCCATTCTTCGAGATGGTCTCGACCGCCATGTGGAAGTCATAGAACAGCTTATCCCACATGAAATATTCATGTCTAGCACCTTTACATAAACGTTTGATCTGTTTCCGATGATTTTTTATTCGCTAACAGAAAACTTACTTAAATAGCATCATTTAGACATTCCACCAGCATTTCTACCTTTCAAGCTTTGGAAGTAGTATGTTTGACCATATGGATCTCGTATAACAACTTATAACTAGTAATCATATAATTTCATCTCCAATTTTGTTAGCTTTTGATTCATCACTACAGATATTCACTTCGTTCAAAATTGAAAACTTATTAATTAAGCGTCATCGACATATTCCGAATTTGTGTTCACCATTTTCATGCTTCGAGGGTAGTCCATGCATCTATATGTACCTCAGATAGCAACTTACCTATAAAAATCTGATAATTTGGTACATTTTTTACTGTTTTGATCCATCATGGTAGATTTTCTATTTTTGCGAAACTGAAAACTTGTTTAAATAGCATTATCGACAAGTGATACAACCCTTGCTTCGTTTCTTGTTTCAAAGTTGTCTATTCCGCCATTTGAAAATCCTACAACAACTTATATATGTAGGAGTCACATAATTTTTAGTAGTTTTTCATAACCTTTTGATTTATTACTTTGCATTTTCTCCTGCTTTGAAACTTAGAAGTCGTTTAAATATGACATTAGACACATTATAACAGCCTTCCCATCATTCCATTCTTCGAGATAGTCTCTACCGCCATGTGGAAGTCATAGAACAGCTTATCCCACATGAATTATTCATGTTTAGCACCTTTACATAAACTTTTGATCTGTTACCGATGATTTTTTATTCGCTAAACAGAAAACTTACTTAAATAGCATCATCTAGACATTCCACCAGCATTTCTACCTTTTAAGCTTTGAACTAGTATGTTTGACCATATGGATCTCGTATAACAACTTATAACTAGTAATCATATAATTTCATCACCAATTTTGTTACCTTTTGATCCATCAGTATAGACATTCACTTCTTTCAAAACTGAAAACTTATTAATTAAGCGTCATCGACATATTCCGAAATTGTGTCCACCATTTTCATGCTTCGAGGGTAGTCCATGCATCTATATGTACCTCAGATAGCAACTTACCTATAGAAATCTGATAATTTGATACATTTTTAACCGTTTTGATCCATCATCATAGATTTTCTATTTTTGCAAAACTGAAAACTTGTTTAAATAGCATTATCGACCAGTGATAGAAGCCTTGCATCGTTTCTTGTTTCGAAGTTGTGTATGCCGCCATTTGAAAATCCAACAACAACTTATATATGTAGAAGTCACATAATTTTTAGTAGTTTTTCATCACCTTTTGATTTATTACTTTGCATTTTCTCCTCCTTTGAAACTTAAAAATCATTTAAATAGGACATTAGACACATTATAACAGCCTTTCCATCATTCCATTCTTCAAGAGTAGTCTCGACCGCCATGTGGAAGTCATAGAACAGCTTGTCCCACATGAATTATTCATGTTTAGCACCTTTACATAAACTTTTGATCTGTTACCGATGATTTTTTATTCGCTAAACAGAAAACTTACTTAAATAGCATCATTTAGACATTCCACCAGCAGTTCTACCTTTCAAGCTTTGGAACTAGTATGTTTGACCATATGGATCTCGTATAACAACTTATAACTAGTAATCATATAATTTCATCACCAATTTTGTTACCTTTTGATCCATCACTATAGATTTTCACTTCGTTCAAAACTGAAAACTTGTTAATTAAGCGTCATCGACATATTCCGAAATTGTGTCCACCATTTTCATGCTTCGAGGGTCGTCCATGCATCTATATGTACCTCAGATAGCAACTTACCGATAGAAATCTAATAATTTGATACATTTTTAACCGTTTTGATCCATCAGGATAGATTTTCTATTTTTGCGAAACAGAAAACTTGTTTAAATAGCATTATCGACCAGTGATAGAAGCCTTGCGTCGTCTCTTGTTTCGAAGTTGTGTATCCCGCCATTTGAAAATCCTACAACAACTTATATATGTAGAAGTCACATAATTTTTAGTAGTTTTTCATCACCTTTTGATTTATTCCTTTGCATTTTCTCCTCCCTTGAAACCTAGAAATCATTTAAATAGGACGTTAGACACATTATAACAGCCTTTCCATCATTCCATTCTTCGAGATAGTCTCGACCGCCATGTGGAAGTCATAGAACAGCTTATCCCACATGAATTATTCATATTTAGCACCTTTACATAAACTTTTGATCTGTTTCCGATGATTTTTTATTCGCTAAGCAGAAAACTTACTTATATAGCATCATTTAGACATTCCACCAGCATTTCTACCTTTCAAGCTTTGGAACTAGTATGTTTGACCATATGGATCTCATATAACAACTTATAACTAGTAATCATATAATTTCATCACTAATTTTGTTACCTTTTGATCCATCAGTATAGACTTTCACTTCTTTCAAAACTGAAAACTTATTAATTAAGCGTCATCGACATATTCCGAAATTGTGTCCACCATTTTCATGCTTCGAGGGTAGTCCATGCATCTATACGTACCTCAGATAGCAACTTACCTATAGAAATCTGATAATTTGATACATTTTTAATGGTTTTGATCAATGATGATAGATATTTTATTTTTGCGAAACTGAAAACTTGTTTAAATAGCATTATCAATAAGTCATAGAAGCCTTGCGTCGTTTCTTGTTTCGAAGTTGTGTATGCCGCCATTTGAAAATCCTACAACAACTTATATATGTAGAAGTCACAGAATTTTTAGTAGTCTTTCATCACCTTTTGATTTATAACTCTGCATTTTCTCCTCCCTTGAAACCTAGAAATCATTTAAATAGGACATTAGACACATTATAACAGCCTTTCCATCATTCCATTCTTCTAGATGGTCTCGACCGCCATGTGGAAGTCATAGAACAGCTTGTCCCACATGAATTATTCATGTTTAGCACCTTTACATAAACTTTTGATCTGTTAGCGATGATTTTTTATTCGCTAAACAGAAAACTTACTTAAATAGCATCATTTAGACATTCCACCAGCATTTCTACCTTTCGAGCTTTGGAAGTAGTATGTTTGACCATATGGATCTCGTATAACAACTTATAACTAGTAATCATATAATTTCATCACCAATTTTGTTACCTTTTGATTCATCACTATAGATATTTACTTCGTTCAAAACTGAAAACTTATTAATTAAGCGTCATCGACATATTCCGAAATTGTGTCCACCATTTTCATGCTTCGAGGATAGTCCATGCATCTATATGTACCTGAGATAGCAACTTACCTATAGAAATCTGATAATTTGATACATTTTTAACCGTTTTGATCCATCATCATAGATTTTCTATTTTTGCGAAACTGAAAACTTGTTTAAATAGCATTATCGACCAGTGATAGAAGCCTTGCGTCGTTTCTTGTTTCGAAGTTGTGTATGCCCCCATTTGAAAATCCTACAACAACTTATATATGTAGAAGTCACATAATTTTTAGTAGTTTTTCATCACCTTTTGATTTATTACTTTGCATTTTCTCTTCCCTTGAAACCTAGAAATCATTTAAATAGGACATTAGACACATTATAACAGCCTTTCCATCATTCCATTCTTCGAGATAGTCTCGACCGCCATGTGGAAGTCATAGAAAAGCTTGTCCCACATGAATTATTCATGTTTAGCACCTTTACATAAAATTTTGATTTGTTATCGATGATTTTTTATTCGCTAAACAGAAAACTTTCTTAAATAGCATCATTTAGACATTCCACCAGCATTTCGACCTTTCAAGCTTTGGAAATAGTACGTTTGACCATATTGATGTCGTATAACAACTTATAACTAGTAATCATATAATTTCGTCAACAATTTTGTTACCTTTTGATCCATCACTATAGATTTTCACTTCGTTCAAAACTGAAAACTTATTAATTAAGCGTCATCGACATATTCCAAAATTGTGTCCACCATTTTCATGCTTCGAGGGTAGTCCATGCATCTATATGTACCTCAGATAGCAACTTACCTATAGAAATCTGATAATTTGATACATTTTTAACCATTTTGATCCATCATGATAGATTTTCTATTTTTGCGAAACTGAAAACTTGTTTAAATAGCATTATCGACCAGTGATAGAAGCCTTGCGTCGTTTCTTGTTTCGAAGTTGTGTATGCCGCCATTTGAAAATCCTACAACAACTTATATATGTAGAAGTCACATAATTTTTAGTAGTTTTTCATCACCTTTTGATTTTTTTTACTTTGCATTTTCTCCTCCCTTGAAACCTAGAAATCATTTAAATAGGACATTAGACACATTATAACAGCCTTTCCATCATTCCATTCTTCGAGATAGTCTCTACCGCCATGTGGAAGTCATAGAACAGCTTATCCCACATGAATTATTCATGTTTAGCACCTTTACATAAACTTTTGATCTGTTACCGATGATTTTTTATTCGCTAAACAGAAAACTTACTTAAATAGCATCATTTAGACATTCCACCAACATTTCTACCTTTCAAGCTTTGGAACTAGTATGTTTGACCATATGGATCTCGTATAACAACTTATAACTAGTAATCATATAATTTCATCACCAATTTTGTTACCTTTTGATCCATCAGTATAGACTTTCACTTCTTTCAAAACTGAAAACTTATTAATTAAGCGTCATCGACATATTCCGAAATTGTGTCCACCATTTTCATGCTTCGAGGGTAGTCCATGCATCTATACGTACCTCAGATAGCAACTTACCTATAGAAATCTGATAATTTGATACATTTTTAATGGTTTTGATCAATGATGATAGATATTTTATTTTTGCGAAACTGAAAACTTGTTTAAATAGCATTATCAATAAGTCATAGAAGCCTTGCGTCGTTTCTTGTTTCGAAGTTGTGTATGCCGCCATTTGAAAATCCTACAACAACTTATATATGTAGAAGTCACAGAATTTTTAGTAGTCTTTCATCACCTTTTGATTTATAACTCTGCATTTTCTCCTCCCTTGAAACCTAGAAATCATTTAAATAGGACATTAGACACATTATAACAGCCTTTCCATCATTCCATTCTTCTAGATGGTCTCGACCGCCATGTGGAAGTCATAGAACAGCTTGTCCCACATGAATTATTCATGTTTAGCACCTTTACATAAACTTTTGATCTGTTAGCGATGATTTTTTATTCGCTAAACAGAAAACTTACTTAAATAGCATCATTTAGACATTCCACCAGCATTTCTACCTTTCGAGCTTTGGAAGTAGTATGTTTGACCATATGGATCTCGTATAACAACTTATAACTAGTAATCATATAATTTCATCACCAATTTTGTTACCTTTTGATTCATCACTATAGATATTTACTTCGTTCAAAACTGAAAACTTATTAATTAAGCGTCATCGACATATTCCGAAATTGTGTCCACCATTTTCATGCTTCGAGGATAGTCCATGCATCTATATGTACCTCAGATAGCAACTTACCTATAGAAATCTGATAATTTGATACATTTTTAACCATTTTGATCCATCATCATAGATTTTCTATTTTTGCGAAACTGAAAACTTGTTTAAATAGCATTATCGACCAGTGATAGAAGCCTTGCGTCGTTTCTTGTTTCGAAGTTGTGTATGCCCCCATTTGAAAATCCTACAACAACTTATATATGTAGAAGTCACATAATTTTTAGTAGTTTTTCATCACCTTTTGATTTATTACTTTGCATTTTCTCTTCCCTTGAAACCTAGAAATCATTTAAATAGGACATTAGACACATTATAACAGCCTTTCCATCATTCCATTCTTCGAGATAGTCTCGACCGCCATGTGGAAGTCATAGAAAAGCTTGTCCCACATGAATTATTCATGTTTAGCACCTTTACATAAAATTTTGATTTGTTATCGATGATTTTTTATTCGCTAAACAGAAAACTTTCTTAAATAGCATTATTTAGACATTCCACCAGCATTTCGACCTTTCAAGCTTTGGAAATAGTATGTTTGACCATATTGATGTCGTATAACAACTTATAACTAGTAATCATATAATTTCGTCAACAATTTTGTTACCTTTTGATCCATCACTATAGATTTTCACTTCGTTCAAAACTGAAAACTTATTAATTAAGCGTCATCGACATATTCCGAAATTGTGTCCACCATTTTCATGCTTCGAGGGTAGTCCATGCATCTATATGTACCTCAGATAGCAACTTACCTATAGAAATCTGATAATTTGATACATTTTTAACCGTTTTGATCCATCATCATAGATTTTCTATTTTTGCAAAACTGAAAACTTGTTTAAATAGCATTATCGACCAGTGATAGAAGCCTTGCATCGTTTCTTGTTTCGAAGTTGTGTATGCCGCCATTTGAAAATCCAACAACAACTTATATATGTAGAAGTCACATAATTTTTAGTAGTTTTTCATCACCTTTTGATTTATTACTTTGCATTTTCTCCTCCTTTGAAACTTAAAAATCATTTAAATAGGACATTAGACACATTATAACAGCCTTTCCATCATTCCATTCTTCAAGAGTAGTCTCGACCGCCATGTGGAAGTCATAGAACAGCTTGTCCCACATGAATTATTCATGTTTAGCACCTTTACATAAACTTTTGATCTGTTACCGATGATTTTTTATTCGCTAAACAGAAAACTTACTTAAATAGCATCATTTAGACATTCCACCAGCAGTTCTACCTTTCAAGCTTTGGAACTAGTATGTTTGACCATATGGATCTCGTATAACAACTTATAACTAGTAATCATATAATTTCATCACCAATTTTGTTACCTTTTGATCCATCACTATAGATTTTCACTTCGTTCAAAACTGAAAACTTGTTAATTAAGCGTCATCGACATATTCCGAAATTGTGTCCACCATTTTCATGTTCGAGGGTCGTCCATGCATCTATATGTACCTCAGATAGCAACTTACCGATAGAAATCTAATAATTTGATACATTTTTAACCGTTTTGATCCATCATGATAGATTTTCTATTTTTGCGAAACTGAAAACTTGTTTAAATAGCATTATCGACCAGTGATAGAAGCCTTGCGTCGTCTCTTGTTTCGAAGTTGTGTATCCCGCCATTTGAAAATCCTACAACAACTTATATATGTAGAAGTCACATAATTTTTAGTAGTTTTTCATCACCTTTTGATTTATTACTTTGCATTTTCTCCTCCCTTGAAACCTAGAAATCATTTAAATAGGACGTTAGACACATTATAACAGCCTTTCCATCATTCCATTCTTCGAGATAGTCTCGACCGCCATGTGGAAGTCATAGAACAGCTTATCCCACATGAATTATTCATATTTAGCACCTTTACATAAACTTTTGATCTGTTTCCGATGATTTTTTATTCGCTAAGCAGAAAACTTACTTATATAGCATCATTTAGACATTCCACCAGCATTTCTACCTTTCAAGCTTTGGAACTAGTATGTTTGACCATATGGATCTCATATAACAACTTATAACTAGTAATCATATAATTTCATCACTAATTTTGTTACCTTTTGATCCATCAGTATAGACTTTCACTTCTTTCAAAACTGAAAACTTATTAATTAAGCGTCATCCACATATTCCGAAATTGTGTCCACCATTTTCATGCTTCGAGGGTAGTCCATGCATCTATACGTACCTCAGATAGCAACTTACCTATAGAAATCTGATAATTTGATACATTTTTAATGGTTTTGATCAATGATGATAGATATTTTATTTTTGCGAAACTGAAAACTTGTTTAAATAGCATTATCAATAAGTCATAGAAGCCTTGCGTCGTTTCTTGTTTCGAAGTTGTGTATGCCGCCATTTGAAAATCCTACAACAACTTATATATGTAGAAGTCACAGAATTTTTAGTAGTCTTTCATCACCTTTTGATTTATAACTCTGCATTTTCTCCTCCCTTGAAACCTAGAAATCATTTAAATAGGACATTAGACACATTATAACAGCCTTTCCATCATTCCATTCTTCTAGATGGTCTCGACCGCCATGTGGAAGTCATAGAACAGCTTGTCCCACATGAATTATTCATGTTTAGCACCTTTACATAAACTTTTGATCTGTTAGCGATGATTTTTTATTCGCTAAACAGAAAACTTACTTAAATAGCATCATTTAGACATTCCACCAGCATTTCTACCTTTCGAGCTTTGGAAGTAGTATGTTTGACCATATGGATCTCGTATAACAACTTATAACTAGTAATCATATAATTTCATCACCAATTTTGTTACCTTTTGATTCATCACTATAGATATTTACTTCGTTCAAAACTGAAAACTTATTAATTAAGCGTCATCGACATATTCCGAAATTGTGTCCACCATTTTCATGCTTCGAGGATAGTCCATGCATCTATATGTACCTGAGATAGCAACTTACCTATAGAAATCTGATAATTTGATACATTTTTAACCGTTTTGATCCATCATCATAGATTTTCTATTTTTGCGAAACTGAAAACTTGTTTAAATAGCATTATCGACCAGTGATAGAAGCCTTGCGTCGTTTCTTGTTTCGAAGTTGTGTATGCCCCCATTTGAAAATCCTACAACAACTTATATATGTAGAAGTCACATAATTTTTAGTAGTTTTTCATCACCTTTTGATTTATTACTTTGCATTTTCTCTTCCCTTGAAACCTAGAAATCATTTAAATAGGACATTAGACACATTATAACAGCCTTTCCATCATTCCATTCTTCGAGATAGTCTCGACCGCCATGTGGAAGTCATAGAAAAGCTTGTCCCACATGAATTATTCATGTTTAGCACCTTTACATAAAATTTTGATTTGTTATCGATGATTTTTTATTCGCTAAACAGAAAACTTTCTTAAATAGCATCATTTAGACATTCCACCAGCATTTCGACCTTTCAAGCTTTGGAAATAGTACGTTTGACCATATTGATGTCGTATAACAACTTATAACTAGTAATCATATAATTTCGTCAACAATTTTGTTACCTTTTGATCCATCACTATAGATTTTCACTTCGTTCAAAACTGAAAACTTATTAATTAAGCGTCATCGACATATTCCAAAATTGTGTCCACCATTTTCATGCTTCGAGGGTAGTCCATGCATCTATATGTACCTCAGATAGCAACTTACCTATAGAAATCTGATAATTTGATACATTTTTAACCATTTTGATCCATCATGATAGATTTTCTATTTTTGCGAAACTGAAAACTTGTTTAAATAGCATTATCGACCAGTGATAGAAGCCTTGCGTCGTTTCTTGTTTCGAAGTTGTGTATGCCGCCATTTGAAAATCCTACAACAACTTATATATGTAGAAGTCACATAATTTTTAGTAGTTTTTCATCACCTTTTGATTTTTTTTACTTTGCATTTTCTCCTCCCTTGAAACCTAGAAATCATTTAAATAGGACATTAGACACATTATAACAGCCTTTCCATCATTCCATTCTTCGAGATAGTCTCTACCGCCATGTGGAAGTCATAGAACAGCTTATCCCACATGAATTATTCATGTTTAGCACCTTTACATAAACTTTTGATCTGTTACCGATGATTTTTTATTCGCTAAACAGAAAACTTACTTAAATAGCATCATTTAGACATTCCACCAACATTTCTACCTTTCAAGCTTTGGAACTAGTATGTTTGACCATATGGATCTCGTATAACAACTTATAACTAGTAATCATATAATTTCATCACCAATTTTGTTACCTTTTGATCCATCAGTATAGACTTTCACTTCTTTCAAAACTGAAAACTAATTAATTAAGCGTCATCGACATATTCCAAAATTGTGTCCACCATTTTCATGCTTCGAGGGTAGTCCATGCATCTATACGTACCTCAGATAGCAACTTACCTATAGAAATCTGATAATTTGATACATTTTTAATGGTTTTGATCCATGATGATAGATATTCTATTTTTGCGAAACTGAAAACTTGTTTAAATAGCATTATCAATAAGTCATAGAAGCCTTGCGTCGTTTCTTGTTTCGAAGTTGTGTATGCCGCCATTTGAAAATCCTACAACAACTTATATATGTAGAAGTCACAGAATTTTTAGTAGTCTTTCATCACCTTTTGATTTATAACTCTGCATTTTCTCCTCCCTTGAAACCTAGAAATCATTTAAATAGGACATTAGACACATTATAACAGCCTTTCCATCATTCCATTCTTCTAGATGGTCTCGACCGCCATGTGGAAGTCATAGAATAGCTTATCCCGCATGAATTCTTCATGTTTAGCACCTTTACATAAACTTTCGATCTGTTTCCGATGATTTTTTATTCGCTAAACAGAAAACTTACTTAAATAGCATCATTTAGACATTCCACCAGCATTTCTACCTTTCAAGCTTTGGAAGTAGTATGTTTGACCATATGGATCTCGTATAACAACTTATAACTAGTAATCATATAATTTCATCACCAATTTTGTTACCTTTTGATCCATCACTATAGATTTTCACTTCGTTCAAAACTGAAAACTTATTAATTAAGCGTCATCGACATATTCCGAAATTGTGTCCACCATTTTCATGCTTCGAGGATAGTCCATGCATCTATATGTACCTCAGATAGCAACTTACCTATAGAAATCTGATAATTTGATACATTTTTAACCGTTTTGATCCATCATCATAGATTTTCTATTTTTGCGAAACTGAAAACTTGTTTAAATAGCATTATCGACCAGGGATAGAAGCCTTGCGTCGTTTCTTGTTTCGAAGTTGTGTATGCCGCCATTTGAAAATCCTACAAAAACTTATATATGTAGAAGTCACATAATTTTTAGTAGTTTTTCATCACCTTTTGATTTATTACTTTGCATTTTCTCTTCCCTTGAAACCTAGAAATCATTTAAATAGGACATTAGACACATTATAACAGCCTTTCCATCATTCCATTCTTCGAGATAGTCTCGACCGCCATGTGGAAGTCATAGAAAAGCTTGTCCCACATGAATTATTCATGTTTAGCACCTTTACATAAACTTTTGATTTGTTATCGATGATTTTTTATTCGCTAAACAGAAAACTTTCTTAAATAGCATCATTTAGACATTCCACCAGCATTTCGACCTTTCAAGCTTTGGAAGTAGTATGTTTGACCATATTGATGTCGTATAACAACTTATAACTAGGAATCATATAATTTCATCACCAATTTTGTTACCTTTTGATCCATCAGTATAGACTTTCACTTCTTTCAAAACTGAAAACTTATTAATTAAGCGTCATCGACATATTCCGAAATTGTGTCCACCATTTTCATGCTTCGAGGGTAGTCCATGCATCCATACGTACCTCAGATAGCAACTTACCTATAGAAATCTGATAATTTGATACATTTTTAATGGTTTTGATCCATGATGATAGATATTCTATTTTTGCGAAACTGAAAACTTGTTTAAATAGCATTATCAACAAGTCATAGAAGCCTTGCATCGTTTCTTGTTTCGAAGTTGTGTATGCCGCCATTTGAAAATCCTACAACAACTTATATATGTAGAAGTCACGGAATTTTTAGTAGTTTTTCATCACCTTTTGATTTATAACTTTGCATTTTCTCCTCCCTTGAAACCTAGAAATCATTTAAATAGGACATTAGACACATTATAACAGCCTTTCCGTCATTCCATTCTTCTAGATGGTCTCGACCACCATGTGGAAGTCATAGAATAGCTTATCCCACATGAATTATTCATGTTTAGCACCTTTACATAAACTTTCGATCTGTTAGCGATGATTTTTTATTCGCTAAACAGAAAACTTACTTAAATAGCATCATTTAGACATTCCACCGGCATTTCTACCTTTCAAGCTTTGGAAGAAGTATGTTTGACCATATGGATCTCGTATAACAACTTATAACTAGTAATCATATAATTTCATCACCAATTTTGTTACCTTTTGATCCATCACTATAGATTTTCACTTCGTTCAAAACTGAAAACTTATTAATTAAGCGTCATCGACATATTCCGAAATTGTGTCCACCATTTTCATGCTTCGAGGGTAGTCCATGCATCTATATGTACCTCAGATAGCAACTTACCTATAGAAATTTGATAATTTGATACATTTTTAACCGTTTTGATCCATCATGATAGATTTTCTATTTTCGCGAAACAGAAATCTTGTTTAAATAGCATTATCAACAAGTCATAGAAGCCTTGCGTCGTTTCTTGTTTCGAAGTTGTGTATCCCGCCATTTGAAAATCCTACAACAACTTATATATGTAGAAGTCACATAATTTTTAGTAGTTTTTCATCACCTTTTGATTTATTACTTTGCATTTTCTCCTCCCTTGAAACCTAGAAATCATTTAAATAGTACATTAGACACATTATAACAGCCTTTCCAACATTCCATTATTCGAGATAGTCTCGACCGCCATGTGGAAGTCATACAACAGCTTATCCCACATGAATTATTCATGTTTAGCACCTTTACATAAACTTTTGATCTGTTTCCGATGATTTTTTATTCGCTAAACAGAAAACTTACTTATATAGCATCATTTAGACATTCCACCGGCATTTCTACCTTTCAAGCTTTGGAAGAAGTATGTTTGACCATATGGATCTCGTATAACAACTTATAACTAGTAATCATATAATTTCATCACCAATTTTGTTACCTTTTGATCCATCACTATAGATTTTCACTTCGTTCAAAACTGAAAACTTATTAATTAAGCGTCATCGACATATTCCGAAATTGTGTCCTCCATTTTCATGCTTCGAGGGTAGTCCATGCATCTATATGTACCTCAGATAGCAACTTACCTATAGAAATCTGATAATTTGATACATTTTTAACCATTTTGATCCATCATGATAGATTTTCTATTTTTGCGAAACTGAAAACTTGTTTAAATAGCATTATCGACCAGTGATAGAAGCCTTGCGTCGTTTCTTGTTTCGAAGTTGTGTATGCCGCCATTTGAAAATCCTACAACAACTTATATATGTAGAAGTCACATAATTTTTAGTAGTTTTTCATCACCTTTTGATTTTTTTTACTTTGCATTTTCTCCTCCCTTGAAACCTAGAAATCATTTAAATAGGACATTAGACACATTATAACAGCCTTTCCATCATTCCATTCTTCGAGATAGTCTCTACCGCCATGTGGAAGTCATAGAACAGCTTATCCCACATGAATTATTCATGTTTAGCACCTTTACATAAACTTTTGATCTGTTACCGATGATTTTTTATTCGCTAAACAGAAAACTTACTTAAATAGCATCATTTAGACATTCCACCAACATTTCTACCTTTCAAGCTTTGGAACTAGTATGTTTGACCATATGGATCTCGTATAACAACTTATAACTAGTAATCATATAATTTCATCACCAATTTTGTTACCTTTTGATCCATCAGTATAGACTTTCACTTCTTTCAAAACTGAAAACTTATTAATTAAGCGTCATCGACATATTCCGAAATTGTGTCCACCATTTTCATGCTTCGAGGGTAGTCCATGCATCTATACGTACCTCAGATAGCAACTTACCTATAGAAATCTGATAATCTGATACATTTTTAATGGTTTTGATCCATGATGATAGATATTCTATTTTTGCGAAACTGAAAACTTGTTTAAATAGCATTATCAACAAGTCATAGAAGCCTTGCGTCGTTTCTTGTTTCGAAGTTGTGTATGCCGCCATTTGAAAATCCTACAACAACTTATATATGTAGAAGTCACAGAATTTTTAGTAGTTTTTCATCACCTTTTGATTTATAACTTTGCATGTTTCTCCTCCCTTGAAACCTAGAAATCATTTAAATAGGACATTAGACACATTATAACAGCCTTTCCATCATTCCATTCTTCTAGATGGTCTCGACCGCCATGTGGAAGTCATAGAATAGCTTATCCCACATGAATTATTCATGTTTAGCACCTTTACATAAACTTTCGATCTCTTTCCGATGATTTTTTATTCGCTAAACAGAAAACTTACTTAAATAGCATCATTTAGACATTCCACCAGCATTTCTACCTTTCATGCTTTGGAAGTACTATGTTTGACCATATGGATCTCGTATAACAACTTATAACTAGTAATCATATAATTTCATCACCAATTTTGTTACCTTTTGATTCATCACTATAGATATTTACTTCGTTCAAAACTGAAAACTTATTAATTAAGCGTCATCGACATATTCCGAAATTGTGTCCACCATTTTCATGCTTCGAGGGTAGTCCATGCATCTATATGTACCTCAGATAGCAACTTACCTATAGAAATCTGATTATTTCATACATTTTTAACCGTTTTGATCCATCATCATAGATTTTCTATTTTTGCGAAACTGAAAACTTGTTTAAATAGCATTATCGACCAGTGATGGAAGCCTTGCGTCGTTTCTTGTTTCGAAGTTGTGTATGCCGCCATTTGAAAATCCTACAACAACTTATATATGTAGAAGTCACATAATTTTTAGTAGTTTTTCATCACCTTTTGATTTATTACTTTGCATTTTCTCTTCCCTTGAAACCTAGAATTCATTTAAATAGGACATTAGACACATTATAACAGCCTTTCCATCATTCCATTCTTCGAGATAGTCTCGACCGTCATGTGGAAGTCATAGAAAAGCTTGTCCCACATGAATTATTCATGTTTAGCACCTTTACATAAACTTTTGATTTGTTACCGATGATTTTTTATTCGCTAAACAGAAAACTTTCTTAAATAGCATCATTTAGACATTTCACCAGCATTTCGACCTTTCAAGCTTTGGAAGTAGTATGTTTGACCATATTGATCTCGTACAACAATTTATAACTAGCAATCATATAATTTCGTCACCAATTTTGTTACCTTTTGATCCATGAGTATAAATTTTCACTTCGTTCAAAACTGAAAACTTATTAATTAAGCGTCATCGACATATTCCGAAATTGTGTCCACCATTTTCATGCTTCGAGGGTAGTTCATGCATCTATATGTACCTCAGATAGCAACTTAGATATAGAAATCTGATAATTTGATACATTTTTAATCGTTTTGATCCATGATGATAGGTTTTCTATTTTTGCGAAACTGAAAACTTGTTGAAATAACATTATCAACAAGTCATAGAAGCCTTGCGTCGTTTCTTGTTTCGAAGTTGTGTATGCCGCCATTTGAAAATCCTACAACAACTTATATATGTAGAAGTCACAGAATTTTTAGTAGTTTTTCATCACCTTTTGATTTATTACTTTGCATTTTCTCCTCCCTTGAAACCTAGAAATCATTTAAATAGGACATTAGACACATTATAACAGCCTTTCCATCATTCCATTCTTCGAGATGGTCTCGACCGCCATGTGGAAGTCATAGAACAGTTTATCCCACATGAATTATTCATGTTTAGCACCTTTACATAAACTTTTGATCTGTTTCTGATGATTTTTTATTCGCTAAACAGAAAACTTACTTAAATAGCATCATTTAGACATTCCACCAGCATTTCTACCTTTCAAGCTTTGGAAGTAGTATGTTTGACCATACGGATCTCGTATAACAACTTATACCTAGTAATCATATAATTTCATCACCAATTTTGTTACCTTTTGATCCATCACTATAGATTTTCACTTCGTTCAAAACTGAAAACTTATTAATTAAGCGTCATCGACATATTCCGAAATTGTGTCCACCATTCTCATGCTTCGAGGGTAGTCCATGCATCTATATGTACCTCAGATAGCAAATTACCTATAGAATTCTGATAATTTGATACATTTTTAACCGTTTTGATCCATCATGATAGATTTTCTATTTTTGCGAAACTGAAAACTTGTTTAAATAGCATTATCGACCAGTGATAGAAGCCTTGCGTCGTTTCTTGTTTCGAAGTTGTGTATGCCGCCATTTGAAAATCCTACAACAACTTATATATGTAGAAGTCACATAATTTTTAGTAGCTTTTCATCACCTTTTGATTTATTACTTTGCATTTTCTCCTCCCTTCAAACCTAGAAATCATTTAAATAGGACATTAGACACATTATAACAGCTTTTCCATCATTCCATTCTTCGTGAGTAGTCTCGACCGTCATGTGGAAGTCATAGAACAGCTTATCCACATAAATTAGTCATGTTTAGCACCTTTGCATAAACTTTAGATCCATTAACGATGATTTTTTATTCGCTAAACATAAAACTAACTTAAATAGCGTCATTTAGACATTCCACCAGCATTTCTTCCTTTCAAGCTTCGACATTTGTATGTTTAACCATATGGATCTCGTATAACAACTTATAACTAGTAATCATATAATTTCATCACCAATTTTGTTACCTTTTGATCCATCACTATAGCTTTTCACTTTGTTCAAAACTGAAAACTTATTAATTAAGCGTCATCGACATATTCCGAAATTGTGTCCACCATTTCATGCTACGAGGGTAGTCCATGCATCTATATGCACCTCAGATAGCAACTTACCTATAAAAATCTGATAATTTGGTACATTTTTAACTGTTTTGATCCATCATGGTAGATTTTCTATTTTTGCGAAACTGAAAACTTGTTTAAATAGCATTATCGACAAGTGATACAAGCCTTGCTTCGTTTCTTTTTCAAAGTTGTCTATTCCGCCATTTGAAAATCCTACAACAACTTATATATGTAGGAGTCACATAATTTTTAGTAGTTTTTCATAACCTTTTGATTCATTACTTTGCATTTTCTCCTGCTTTCAAACTTAGAAATCGTTTAAATATGACATTAGACACATTATAACAACCTTTCCATCATTCCATTCTTCGAGAGTAGACTCGACCGCCATGTGGAAGTCATAGATTAGCTTATCCACATAAATTATTCATGTTTAACACCTTTACATAAACTTTTGATCCGTTACCGACGATTTTTTATTCGCTAAACAGAAAACTTATTTAAATAACATCATTTAGACAATCCTCCAAATTTTCTTCCTTTCAAGCTTCAGAAGTAGTATGTTCGACCATATGGATCTCGTATAACAAATTATAACTAGTAATCATATAATTTCATCACCAATTTTGTCCCCTTTTTATCCATCACGATAGATTCTCACTTTTTTCAAAACTGGAAACTTATTAATTAAGCGTCATCGACATATTCCGAAATCATTTCCACCATTTCATGCTTCGAGGGTAGTCCATTCATCTATATGCACCTCAGATAGCAACTTACCTATAGAATTATGATAATTTGATACGTTTTTAACCGTTTTGATCCATCATGGTAGATTTTCTATTTTTGTGAAACTTAAAACTTGTTTAAATAGCATTATCGACCAGTTATAGAAGCCTTGCGTCGTTTCTTGTTTCGAAGTTGTGAATGCCGCCATTTGAAAATCGTACAACGACTTATATATGTAGCAGTCACATAATTTTTAGTAGTTTTTCATCACCTTTTGATTTATTACTTTGCATTTTCTCCTCCTTTGAAACATAGAAATCATTTAAATAGGTCATTAGACACATTATAACAGCTTTCCATCATTCCATTCTTCGAGAGTAGTCTCGACCGTCCTGTGGAAGTCATAGGACAGCTTATCCACATAAATTTGTCATGTTTTAGCACCTTTGCATAAACTTTTGATCCGTTACCATGATGATTTTTAATTCGCTAAACAGAAAACTTACTTAAATAGCATCATTTAGACATTCCACCAGCATTTCTTCCTTTCAATCTTTGGAAGTTGTATGTTTGACCATATGGATCTCGTATAACAAATTATAACTAGTAATCATATAATTTCATCACCAATTTTGTCCCCTTTTTATCCATCACGATAGATTCTCACTTTCTTCAAAACTGGAAACTTATTAATTAAGCGTCATCGACATATTCCGAAATCATTTCCACCATTTCATGCTTCGAGGGTAGTCCATGCATCTATATGCACTTCAGATAGCAACTTACCTATAGAAATCTGATAATTTGATACATTTTTAACCGTTTTGATCCATCATGGTA
>NW_025228100.1:139910-144274 GCF_018294505.1 Triticum aestivum
TCATCGACATATTCCGAAATTGTGTCCACCATTTCATGCTTCGAGGTTAGTCCATGCATCTATATGCACCTCAGATAGCAACTTACCTATAAAAATCCGATAATTTGGTACATTTTTAACTGTTTTGATCCATCATGGTAGATTTTCTATTTTTGCGAAACTGAAAACTTGTTTAAATAGCATTATCGACAAGTGATGCAAGCCTTGCTTCGTTTCTTATTTCAAAGTTGTCTATTCCGCCATTTGAAAATCCTACAACAACTTATATATGTAGGAGTCACATAATTTTTAGTAGTTTTTCATAACCTTTTGATTTATTACTTTGCATTTTCTATTTTTGTGAAACTGAAAACTTGTTTAAATAGCATTATCGACCAGTTATAGAAGCCTTGCGTCGTTTCTTGTTTCGAAGTTGTGAATGCCGCCATTTGAAAATCCTACAACAACTTATATATGTAGCAGTCACATAATTTTTAGTAGTTTTTCATCACCTTTTGATTTATTACTTTGCATTTTCTCCTCCTTTGAAACATAGAAATCATTTAAATAGGACATTAGACACATTATAACAGCTTTCCATCATTCCATTCTTCGAGAGTAGTCTCGACCGTCCTGTGGAAGTCATAGGACAGCTTATCCACATAAATTTGTCATGTTTTAGCACCTTTGCATAAACTTTTGATCCGTTACCATGATGATTTTTAATTCGCTAAACAGAAAACTTACTTAAATAGCATCATTTAGACATTCCACCAGCATTTCTTCCTTTCAATCTTTGGAAGTTGTATGTTTGACCATATGGATCTCGTATAACAAATTATAACTAGTAATCATATAATTTCATCACCAATTTTGTCCCCTTTTTATCCATCACGATAGATTCTCACTTTCTTCAAAACTGGAAACTTATTAATTAAGCGTCATCGACATATTCCGAAATCATTTCCACCATTTCATGCTTCGAGGGTAGTCCATGCATCTATATGCACTTCAGATAGCAACTTACCTATAGAAATCTGATAATTTGATACATTTTTAACCGTTTTGATCCATCATGGTACATTTTCTATTTTTGTGAAACTGAAAACTTGTCTAAATAGCATTATCGACCAGTTATAGAAGCCTTGCGTCATTTCTTGTTTCGAAGTTGTGTATGCCGCCATTTGAAAATCCTACAACAACTTATATATGTAGCAGTCACATAATTTTTAATAGTTTTTCATCACCTTTTGATTTATTACTTTGCATTTTCTCCTCCTTTGAAACTTAGAAATCATTTAAATAGGACATTATACACATTATAACAGCTTTCCATCATTCCATTCTTCGAGAGTAGTCTCGACCGTCATGTGGAAGTCATAGGACAGCTTATCCACATAAATTGTCATGTTTAGCACCTTTGCATAAACTTTTGATCCGTTACCATGATGATTTTTAATTCGCTAAACAGAAAACTTACTTAAATAGCATCATTTAGACATTCCACCAGCATTTCTTCCTTTCAATCTTTGGAAGTTGTATGTTTGACCATATGGATCTCGTATAACAACTTATAACTAGTAATCATATAATTTCATCACCAATTTGTTACCTTTTGATCCATCACTATAGATTTTCAATTCGTTCAAAACTGAGAACTTATTAATTAAGCGTCATCGACATATTCCGAAATTGTGTCCACCATTTTCATGCTTCGAGAGTAGTCCATGCATCTATATGTACCTCAGATAGCAACTTACCTATAGAAATCTGATAATTTGGTACATTTTAACCGTTTTGATCCATCATGATCGATTTTCTATTTTTGCGAAACTGAAAACTTGTTTAAATAGCATTATCGACCAGTGATAGAAGCCTTGCGTCGTTTCTTGTTTCGAAGTTCTGTATGCCGCCATTTGAAAATCCTACAACAACTTATATATGTAGAAGTCACATAATTTTTAGTAGTTTTTCATCACCTTTTGATTTATTACTTTGAATTTTCTCCTCCCTTGAAACCTAGAAATCATTTAAATAGGGCATTAGACACATTATAACAGCATTTCCATCATTCCATTCTTCGAGAGTAGTCTCGACCGTCATGTGGAAGTCATAGAACAACTTATCCACATAAATTAGTCATGTTTGGCACCTTTGCATAAACTTTAAATCCGTTACCGATGATTTTTTATTCGCAAAACAGAAAACTTACTTAACTAGCATCATTTAGACATTCCACCAGCATTTCTTCCTTTCAAGCTTTGAAATTTGTATGTGTGACCATATGGATCTCGTACAACAACTTATATCTATTAATCATATAATTTCATAACCAATTTTGTTACCTTTTGATCCATCACTATAGATTTTCACTTTGTTCAAAACTAAAAACTTATTAATTAAGCGTCATCAACATATTCCGAAATTATGTCCACCATTTCATGCTTCGAGGGTAGTCCATGCATCTATATGCACCTCAGATAGCAACTTACCTATAAAAATCTGATAATTTGGTACATTTTTAACTGTTTTGATCCATCATGGTACATTTTCTATTTTTGCGAAACTGAAAACTTGTTTAAATAGCATTATCGACAAGTGATACAAGCCTTGCTTCGTTTCTTATTTCAAAGTTGTCTATTCCGCCATTTGAAAATCCTACAACAACTTATATATGTAGGAGTCACATAATTTTTAGTAGTTTTTCATAACCTTTTGATTTATTACTTTGCATTTTCTATTTTTGTGAAACTGAAAACTTGTTTAAATAGCATTATCGACCAGTTATAGAAGCCTTGCGTCGTTTCTTGTTTCGAAGTTGTGTATGCCGCCATTTGAAAATCCTACAACAACTTATATATGTAGCAGTCACATAATTTTTAATAGTTTTTCATCACCTTTTGATTTATTACTTTGCATTTTCTCCTCCTACGAAACTTAGAAATCATTTAAATAGGACATTATACACATTATAACAGCTTTCCATCATTCCATTCTTCGAGAGTAGTCTCGACCGTCATGTGGAAGTCATAGGACAGCTTATCCACATAAATTTGTCATGTTTAGCACCTTTGCATAAACTTTTGATGCGTTACCATGATGATTTTTAATTCGCTAAACAGAAAACTTACTTAAATAGCATCATTTAGAAATTCCACCAGCATTTCTTCCTTTCAATCTTTGGAAGTTGTATGTTTGACCATATGGATCTCGTACAACAACTTATAACTAGTAATCATATAATTTCATAACCAATTTTGTTACCTTTTGATCCATCACTATAGATTTTCACTTTGTTCAAAACTGAAAACTTCTTAATTAAGCGTCATCGACATATTCCGAAATTGTGTCCACCATTTCATGCTTCGAGGTTAGTCCATGCATCTATATGCACCTCAGATAGCAACTTACCTATAAAAATCCGATAATTTGGTACATTTTTAACTGTTTTGATCCATCATGGTAGATTTTCTATTTTTGCGAAACTGAAAACTTGTTTAAATAGCATTATCGACAAGTGATGCAAGCCTTGCTTCGTTTCTTATTTCAAAGTTGTCTATTCCGCCATTTGAAAATCCTACAACAACTTATATATGTAGGAGTCACATAATTTTTAGTAGTTTTTCATAACCTTTTGATTTATTACTTTGCATTTTCTATTTTTGTGAAACTGAAAACTTGTTTAAATAGCATTATCGACCAGTTATAGAAGCCTTGCGTCGTTTCTTGTTTCGAAGTTGTGAATGCCGCCATTTGAAAATCCTACAACAACTTATATATGTAGCAGTCACATAATTTTTAGTAGTTTTTCATCACCTTTTGATTTATTACTTTGCATTTTCTCCTCCTTTGAAACATAGAAATCATTTAAATAGGACATTAGACACATTATAACAGCTTTCCATCATTCCATTCTTCGAGAGTAGTCTCGACCGTCCTGTGGAAGTCATAGGACAGCTTATCCACATAAATTTGTCATGTTTTAGCACCTTTGCATAAACTTTTGATCCGTTACCATGATGATTTTTAATTCGCTAAACAGAAAACTTACTTAAATAGCATCATTTAGACATTCCACCAGCATTTCTTCCTTTCAATCTTTGGAAGTTGTATGTTTGACCATATGGATCTCGTATAACAAATTATAACTAGTAATCATATAATTTCATCACCAATTTTGTCCCCTTTTTATCCATCACGATAGATTCTCACTTTCTTCAAAACTGGAAACTTATTAATTAAGCGTCATCGACATATTCCGAAATCATTTCCACCATTTCATGCTTCGAGGGTAGTCCATGCATCTATATGCACTTCAGATAGCAACTTACCTATAGAAATCTGATAATTTGATACATTTTTAACCGTTTTGATCCATCATGGTA
>NW_025228100.1:144284-152635 GCF_018294505.1 Triticum aestivum
ATTTTCTATTTTTGTGAAACTGAAAACTTGTCTAAATAGCATTATCGACCAGTTATAGAAGCCTTGCGTCATTTCTTGTTTCGAAGTTGTGTATGCCGCCATTTGAAAATCCTACAACAACTTATATATGTAGCAGTCACATAATTTTTAATAGTTTTTCATCACCTTTTGATTTATTACTTTGCATTTTCTCCTCCTTTGAAACTTAGAAATCATTTAAATAGGACATTATACACATTATAACAGCTTTCCATCATTCCATTCTTCGAGAGTAGTCTCGACCGTCATGTGGAAGTCATAGGACAGCTTATCCACATAAATTGTCATGTTTAGCACCTTTGCATAAACTTTTGATCCGTTACCATGATGATTTTTAATTCGCTAAACAGAAAACTTACTTAAATAGCATCATTTAGACATTCCACCAGCATTTCTTCCTTTCAATCTTTGGAAGTTGTATGTTTGACCACATGGATCTCGTACAACAACTTATAACTAGTAATCATATAATTTCATAACCAATTTTGTTACCTTTTGATCCATCACTATAGATTTTCACTTTGTTCAAAACTGAAAACTTCTTAATTAAGCGTCATCGACATATTCCGAAATTGTGTCCACCATTTCATGCTTCGAGGTTAGTCCATGCATCTATATGTACCTCAGATAGCAACTTACCTATAGAAATCTGATAATTTGGTACATTTTAACCGTTTTGATCCATCATGATCGATTTTCTATTTTTGCGAAACTGAAAACTTGTTTAAATAGCATTATCGACCAGTGATAGAAGCCTTGCGTCGTTTCTTGTTTCGAAGTTGTGTATGCCGCCATTTGAAAATCCTACAACAACTTATATATGTAGAAGTCACATAATTTTTATTAGTTTTTCATCACCTTTTGATTTATTACTTTGAATTTTCTCCTCCCTTGAAACCTAGAAATCATTTAAATAGGACATTAGACACATTATAACAGCATTTCCATCATTCCATTCTTCGAGAGTAGTCTCGACCGTCATGTGGAAGTCATAGAACAACTTATCCACATAAATTAGTCATGTTTGGCACCTTTGCATAAACTTTAAATCCGTTACCGATGATTTTTTATTCGCAAAACAGAAAACTTACTTAACTAGCATCATTTAGACATTCCACCAGCATTTCTTCCTTTCAAGCTTTGAAATTTGTATGTGTGACCATATGGATCTCGTACAACAACTTATATCTATTAATCATATAATTTCATAACCAATTTTGTTACCTTTTGATCCATCACTATAGATTTTCACTTTGTTCAAAACTAAAAACTTATTAATTAAGCGTCATCAACATATTCCGAAATTGTGTCCACCATTTCATGCTTCGAGGGTAGTCCATGCATCTATATGCACCTCAGATAGCAACTTACCTATAAAAATCTGATAATTTGGTACATTTTTAACTGTTTTGATCCATCATGGTACATTTTCTATTTTTGCGAAACTGAAAACTTGTTTAAATAGCATTATCGACAAGTGATACAAGCCTTGCTTCGTTTCTTATTTCAAAGTTGTCTATTCCGCCATTTGAAAATCCTACAACAACTTATATATGTAGGAGTCACATAATTTTTAGTAGTTTTTCATAACCTTTTGATTTATTACTTTGCATTTTCTATTTTTGTGAAACTGAAAACTTGTTTAAATAGCATTATCGACCAGTTATAGAAGCCTTGCGTCGTTTCTTGTTTCGAAGTTGTGTATGCCGCCATTTGAAAATCCTACAACAACTTATATATGTAGCAGTCACATAATTTTTAATAGTTTTTCATCACCTTTTGATTTATTACTTTGCATTTTCTCCTCCTATGAAACTTAGAAATCATTTAAATAGGACATTATACACATTATAACAGCTTTCCATCATTCCATTCTTCGAGAGTAGTCTCGACCGTCATGTGGAAGTCATAGGACAGCTTATCCACATAAATTTGTCATGTTTAGCACCTTTGCATAAACTTTTGATCCGTTACCATGATGATTTTTAATTCGCTAAACAGAAAACTTACTTAAATAGCATCATTTAGAAATTCCACCAGCATTTCTTCCTTTCAATCTTTGGAAGTTGTATGTTTGACCATATGGATCTCGTACAACAACTTATAACTAGTAATCATATAATTTCATAACCAATTTTGTTACCTTTTGATCCATCACTATAGATTTTCACTTTGTTCAAAACTGAAAACTTCTTAATTAAGCATCATCGACATATTCCGAAATTGTGTCCACCATTTCATGCTTCGAGGTTAGTCCATGCATCTATATGCACCTCAGATAGCAACTTACCTATAAAAATCCGATAATTTGGTACATTTTTAACTGTTTTGATCCATCATGGTAGATTTTCTATTTTTGCGAAACTGAAAACTTGTTTAAATAGCATTATCGACAAGTGATGCAAGCCTTGCTTCGTTTCTTATTTCAAAGTTGTCTATTCCGCCATTTGAAAATCCTACAACAACTTATATATGTAGGAGTCACATAATTTTTAGTAGTTTTTCATAACCTTTTGATTTATTACTTTGCATTTTCTATTTTTGTGAAACTGAAAACTTGTTTAAATAGCATTATCGACCAGTTATAGAAGCCTTGCGTCGTTTCTTGTTTCGAAGTTGTGAATGCCGCCATTTGAAAATCCTACAACAACTTATATATGTAGCAGTCACATAATTTTTAGTAGTTTTTCATCACCTTTTGATTTATTACTTTGCATTTTCTCCTCCTTTGAAACATAGAAATCATTTAAATAGGACATTAGACACATTATAACAGCTTTCCATCATTCCATTCTTCGAGAGTAGTCTCGACCGTCCTGTGGAAGTCATAGGACAGCTTATCCACATAAATTTGTCATGTTTTAGCACCTTTGCATAAACTTTTGATCCGTTACCATGATGATTTTTAATTCGCTAAACAGAAAACTTACTTAAATAGCATCATTTAGACATTCCACCAGCATTTCTTCCTTTCAATCTTTGGAAGTTGTATGTTTGACCATATGGATCTCGTATAACAAATTATAACTAGTAATCATATAATTTCATCACCAATTTTGTCCCCTTTTTATCCATCACGATAGATTCTCACTTTCTTCAAAACTGGAAACTTATTAATTAAGCGTCATCGACATATTCCGAAATCATTTCCACCATTTCATGCTTCGAGGGTAGTCCATGCATCTATATGCACTTCAGATAGCAACTTACCTATAGAAATCTGATAATTTGATACATTTTTAACCGTTTTGATCCATCATGGTAGATTTTCTATTTTTGTGAAACTGAAAACTTGTCTAAATAGCATTATCGACCAGTTATAGAAGCCTTGCGTCATTTCTTGTTTCGAAGTTGTGTATGCCGCCATTCGAAAATCCTACAACAACTTATATATATAGCAGTCACATAATTTTTAATAGTTTTTCATCACCTTTTGATTTATTACTTTGCATTTTCTCCTCCTTTGAAACTTAGAAATCATTTAAATAGGACATTATACACATTATAACAGCTTTCCATCATTCCATTCTTCGAGAGTAGTCTCGACCGTCATGTGGAAGTCATAGGACAGCTTATCCACATAAATTGTCATGTTTAGCACCTTTGCATAAACTTTTGATCCGTTACCATGATGATTTTTAATTCGCTAAACAGAAAACTTACTTAAATAGCATCATTTAGACATTCCACCAGCATTTCTTCCTTTCAATCTTTGGAAGTTGTATGTTTGACCACATGGATCTCGTACAACAACTTATAACTAGTAATCATATAATTTCATAACCAATTTTGTTACCGTTTGATCCATCACTATAGATTTTCACCTTGTTCAAAACTGAAAACTTCTTAATTAAGCGTCATCGACATATTCCGAAATTGTGTCCACCATTTCATGCTTCGAGGTTAGTCCATGCATCTATATGCACCTCAGATAGCAACTTACCTATAAAAATCTGATAATTTGGTACATTTTTAACTGTTTTGATCCATCATGGTAGATTTTCTATTTTTGCGAAACTGAAAACTTGTTTAAATAGCATTATCGACAAGTGATGCAAGGCTTGCTTCGTTTCTTATTTCAAAGTTGTCTATTCCGCCATTTGAAAATCCTACAACAACTTATATATGTAGGAGTCACATAATTTTTAGTAGTTTTTCATAACCTTTTGATTTATTACTTTGCATTTTCTCCTGCTTTGAAACTTAGAAATCGTTTAAATATGACATTAGACACATTATAACAGCCTTTCCATCATTTCATTCTTCGAGAGTAGTCTCGACCGCCATGTGGAAGTCATAGAACAGGTTATCCACATAAATTATTCATGTTTAACACCTTTACATAAACTTTAATCCGTTACCGACGATTTTTTATTCGCTAAACAGAAAACTTATTTAAATAGCATCATTTAGACATTCCTCTAGATTTTCTTCCTTTCAAGCTTCAGAAGTAGTATGTTCGACCATATGGATCTCGTATAACAAATTATAACTAGTAATCATATAATTTCATCACCAATTTTGTCCCCTTTTTATCCATCACGATAGATTCTCACTTTCTTCAAAACTGGAAACTTATTAATTAAGCGTCATCCTCATATTCCGAAATCATTTCCACCATTTCATGCTTCGAGGGTAGTCCATGCATCTATATGCACTTCAGATAGCAACTTACCTATAGAAATCTGATAATTTGATACATTTTTAACCGTTTTGATCCATCATGGTAGATTTTCTATTTTTGTGAAACTGAAAACTTGTCTAAATAGCATTATCGACCAGTTATAGAAGCCTTGCGTCATTTCTTGTTTCGAAGTTGTGTATGCCGCCATTTGAAAATCCTACAACAACTTATATATGTAGCAGTCACATAATTTTTAATAGTTTTTCATCACCTTTTGATTTATTACTTTGCATTTTCTCCTCCGTTGAAACTTAGAAATCATTGAAATAGGACATTAGACACATTATAACAGCTTTCCATCATTCCATTCTTCGAGAGTAGTCTCGACCGTCATGTGGAAGTCATAGGACAGCTTATCCACATAAATTTGTCATGTTTAGCACCTTTGCACAAACTTTTGATCCGTTACCATGATGATTTTTAATTCGCTAAACAGAAAACTTACTTAAATAGCATCATTTAGACATTCCACCAGCATTTCTTCCTTTCAATCTTCGGAAGTTGTATGTTTGACCATATGGATCTCGTACAACAACTTATAACTAGTAATCATGTAATTTCATAACCAATTTTGTTACCTTTTGATCCATCACTATAGATTTTCACTTTGTTCAAAACTGAAAACTTCTTAATTAAGCGTCATCGACATATTCCGAAATTGTGTCCACCATTTCATGCTTCGAGGTTAGTCCATGCATCTATATGCACCTCAGATAACAACTTACCTATAAAAATCTGATAATTTGGTACATTTTTAACTGTTTTGATCCATCATGGTAGATTTTCTATTTTTGCGAAACTGAAAACTTGTTTAAATAGCATTATCGACAAGTGATACAAGCCTTGCTTCGTTTCTTATTTCAAAGTTGTCTATTCCGCCATTTGAAAATCCTACAACAACTTATATATGTAGGAGTCACATAATTTTAGTAGTTTTTCATAACCTTTTGATTTATTACTTTGCATTTTCTCCTGCTTTGAAACTTAGAAATCGTTTAAATATGACATTAGACACATTATAACAGCCTTTCCATCATTTCATTCTTCGAGAGTAGTCTCGACCGCCATGTGGAAGTCATAGAACAGCTTATCCACATAAATTATTCATGTTTAACACCTTTACATAAACTTTAATCCGTTACCGACGATTTTTTATTCGCTAAACAGAAAACTTATTTAAATAGCATCATTTAGACATTCCTCTAGATTTTCTTCCTTTCAAGCTTCAGAAGTAGTATGTTCGACCATATGGATCTCGTATAACAAATTATAACTAGTAATCATATAATTTCATCACCAATTTTGTCCCCTTTTTATCCATCACGATAGATTCTCACTTTCTTCAAAACTGGAAACTTATTAATTAAGCGTCATCGACATATTCCGAAATCATTTCCACCATTTCATGCTTCGAGGGTAGTCCATGAATCTATATGCACCTCAGATAGCAACTTACCTATAGAAATCTGATAATTTGATACATTTTTAACCATTTTGATCCATCATGGTAGATTTTCTATTTTTGTGAAACTGAAAACTTGTCTAAATAGCATTATCGACCAGTTATAGAAGCCTTGCGTCATTTCTTGTTTCGAAGTTGTGTATGCCGCCATTTGAAAATCCTACAACAACTTATATATGTAGCAGTCACATAATTTTTAATAGTTTTTCATCACCTTTTGATTTATTACTTTGCATTTTCTCCTCCTTTGAAACTTAGAAATCATTTAAATAGGACATTAGACACATTATAACAGCTTTCCATCATTCCATTCTTCGAGAGTAGTCTCGACCGTCATGTAGAAGTCATAGGACAGCTTATCCACATAAATTTGTCATGTTTAGCACCTTTGCACAAACTTTTGATCCGTTACCATGATGATTTTTAATTCGCTAAACAGAAAACTTACTTAAATAGCATCATTTAGACATTCCACCAGCATTTCTTCCTTTCAATCATTGGAAGTTGTATGTTTGACCATATGGATCTCGTACAACAACTTATAACTAGTAATCATATAATTTCATAACCAATTTTGTTACGTTTTGATCCATCACTATAGATTTTCACTTTGTTCAAAACTGAAAACTTATTAATTAAGCGTCATCGACATATTCCGAAATTGTGTCCACCATTTCATGCTTCGAGGTTAGTCCATGCATCTATATGCACCTCAGATAGCAACTTACCTATAAAAATCTGATAATTTGGTACATTTTTAACTGTTTTGATCCATCATGGTATATTTTCTATTTTTGTGAAACTGAAAACTTGTTTAAATAGCATTATCGACAAGTGATAGAAGCCTTGCTTCGTTTCTTGTTTCAAAGTTGTCTATTCCGCCATTTGAAAATCCTACAACAACTTATATATGTAGGAGTCACATAATTTTAGTAGTTTTTCATAACCTTTTGATTTATTACTTTGCATTTTCTCCTGCTTTGAAACTTACAAATCGTTTAATTATGACATTAGACACATTATAACAGCCTTTCCATCATTTCATTCTTCGAGAGTAGTCTCGACCGCCATGTGGAAGTCATAGAACAGCTTATCCACATAAATTATTCATGTTTAACACCTTTACATAAACTTTAATCCGTTACCAACGATTTTTTATTCGCTAAACAGAAAACTTATTTAAATAGCATCATTTAGACATTCCTCTAGATTTTCTTCCTTTCAAGCTTCAGAAGTAGTATGTTTGACCATATGGATTTCGTATAACAAATTATAACTAGTAATCATATAATTTCATCACCAATTTTGTCCCCTTTTTATCCATCACGATAGATTCTCACTTTCTTCAAAACTGGAAACTTATTAATTAAGCGTCATCGACATATTCCGAAATCATTTCCACCATTTCATGCTTCGAGGGTAGTCCATGCATCTATATGCACCTCAGATAGCAACTTACCTATAGAAATCTGATAATTTGATACATTTTTAACCGTTTTGATCCATCATGGTAGATTTTCTATTTTTGTGAAACTGAAAACTTGTCTAAATAGCATTATCGACCAGTTATAGAAGCCTTGCGTCATTTCTTGTTTCGAAGTTGTGTATGCCGCCATTTGAAAATCCTACAACAACTTATATATGTAGCAGTCACATAATTTTTAATAGTTTTTCATCACCTTTTGATTTATTACTTTGCATTTTCTCCTCCTTTGAAACTTAGAAATCATTTAAATAGGACATTTGTAACACCCTGGGAATCATGCTACAGTAACTCCCTGTGATTAAGCTAATCATGTTGCTAAACAGGGCTTGATCACATTTGAATCACCTTCCTTTCTAACTCCTTGTTCAAACTTCAAATATAATTAAAGTGAAAAATAAAAGTTTTCAAAAACTCAAACAAAAATGTTCAGTGGGTGCCAAATATTACACTGGTAATTATGGTGGAGAGAACACATTTTTATAAAATGCCTAAATGCTTTAAATGAAATAAAACAGAAAAGGGAATAAGCAAATAAAAAGAAAACAGAAACAGTCAGAGAAAAAGAAAAAAAGGAGCAGGCCTCCCCCCCACTGACCCCCCCGGCCCAAACCCCGAACCCCCCCGGCCCAAGCTGGGCCGCCACCCGCACCCCCGCGCCCCCGGCCCAGCCCACCTCCTCC
>NW_025228100.1:152695-152925 GCF_018294505.1 Triticum aestivum
CCCCCCACTGGACCCGCGGCCCAAACCCCCCCGGCCCAAGCTGGGCCGCCACCCGCGCCCCGGCCCAGCCCACCTTCCCCCGCGTCCCCTTCCTGTTCCCCCGACCGGGTCGGAACAGGGGAGCGTCGCCGCCGAACCCCCTCGCCGGCGGTGAACCCCGCGAGAGGATAAGGGCGCCAGCGGCCCCCCGCTCCCTCGGGCCTCTCTCCCACTCGCCCCCGCTCTCCCTC
>NW_025228100.1:152935-162363 GCF_018294505.1 Triticum aestivum
TTCCTGTTCCCCCGACCGGGTCGGAACAGGGGAGCGTCGCCGCCGAACTCCCTCGCCGGCGGTGAACCCCGCGAGAGGATAAGGGCGCCAGCGGCCCCCCGCTCCCTCGGGCCTCTCTCCCACTCGCCCCCGCTCTCCCTCGGCCTCTGCGCCTTCTCCCCCGCCAGATCCCCCTCCCTCTCCCCTCCGTTCCCCTCTGCCCGAGCGCGCTCGCCGCCGTTCACCGTAGTTCCCGCGGCCACCGTGCCCAGATCGCCCCGACGACGTGCCCGAACGACTCCCCGCCGTCGACTACGCCGACTGCGCCATCGGGAACGAGCCGAGCGCCACTGCATCGACCTCCCCGAGCTCGTCTTCCCCGCACGGCCGCCGTCGATCGTCGCCGACTCCGGCTACCCCGCGCCCTCCCCGAGCTCGCTGCCACTCCCTACGGCTCCGCTGTGAGCTCCTCTACCTCCTCCCCCTCTCCGCTAGCTCGCCCGCGCTCCCTAGCTTCTTCCCCGCGCGCGCCCGAACGCCACGCCGCGGAGCTCGCCGCCAGCGTGTCTCCGGTGACCAAATGGTCACGGGCGTTGGCCCGCTAGCCCGACCGCACCATGCCGCACCCGCCTAGCTAGCTAGTTCGGCCGTTCGCGCGCTCTAGCGTAGCTTCCGTCGGGCACCCGTAGCTCCTCGCCGCCGGCGAGCCCGTAGCGGTCGACCCCGTCCGTTCCAGCCCCTCCGACCACCGCCGTTGGACGCGCGACGTCGAGCCGCGTCGAACGCGCCCAGCCCCGCCCCCGCTAACCCACTGTGGGTGAAACCCGCGCCCCTCCCGCGCGCGCCGCCGTGCGTTTTGGTCGCCGGCGATACTCCGGCGCCGGCCGCCGACGTGGCACACCTGGGGCCACCCCAGTGTCCCTGCCAGTGGCCCCCACGGGCCCCACTTGACTGGGTTGACCCAGTCAACTGCTGACTGGGCAGGCCCAGTCACTGACATGCGGGCCCCGCCGCAAAAATTAAAGAAAAGAAAATGTTTTTATAAATAAAAATAATTAGTTTAATTAATCTCTCACTGACAGGTGGGCCCAGTAGTTAATTAACTAAAAACTAATTAGTTTAATCCTCTGTTAACCCACTGCCTATGACAGGTGGGTCCCCCGTGTCAGTTTGACCAGTCAACCCGGACTGTTGACCGCTGACGTCACTCCTACGTCATGCTGACGTCATATCCCTTTTTCTGTTAATTAAATAATTCCAGAAATTCAAATAAACTTTGAAAATTCATATCTTTTAAACCGTAACTCGGATGAAAATGTTTTCTATATGAAAGTTGCTCAGAACGACGAGACGAATCCGAATACGCAGTCCGTTCGTCCACCACACCTCCCTAACATATCGAACTAGCAACTTTCCCCCTCCGGTCCGTCTGTCCGAAAACGTGAAACATCGGGAATACTTTCCCGGATGTTCCCCCCTTCACCGGTACCACCTACTGTCGCGTTAGGATACCCCTAGCACCGCTCATTGACATGTCACGCATCGTCATGCTTATGTTTGCATTGTATTTACTGTTTCTTCCCCCTCTTCTCTCCGGTAGACTACGAGACCGACACTGCTGCTGCCCAGTTCGACTACGGAGTCGACGACCCCTCCTACTTGCTAGAGCAACCAGGCATGCCCCCCCCTTGATCACCAGATATCGCCTACTCTACTCTCTACTACTTGCATTAGAGTAGTGAAGCATGTTACTGCTTTCGATTAATCCTATTCTGTTGCATAGCCTGTCATTGTTGCTACAGTTGTTCCCCTTACCTGCTATCCTACTGCTTAGTCTAGGATGCTAGATTTCCATCAGTGGCCCTACATTCTTGTCCGTCTGCTGTGCTATACTATCGGGCCGTGATCACCTGGGCGGTGATCACGGGCATGTACTTCTATACTATATACATGACACATGTGATGATTAAAGTCGGGTCGGCTCGTAGGAGTACCCGCAAGTGGATCTTTGTGGCGGAGCGACAGGGCAGGTTGAGACCGCCTAGGTGAGAGGTGGGCCTGGCCCTGGTCGGCGTTCGCGGATACTTAACACGCTTAACGAGATCTTGGTATTTGATCTGAGTCTGGCCATTTGGTCTATACGCACTAACCATCTACGCGGGAGTAGTTATGGGTATCCCGGCGTCGTGGTATCAGCCGAAGCCTTCTTGACGTCAGCGACTGAGTGGCGCGCGCCGGATTGGACTGGAACGCCACTAGGCTAGGTCTGCTTCCGGCCGCGTACGGAACGTGCAGGTGTGCATAGGGCGATGGGCCCAGACCCCTGCGCGCATAGGGTTAGACCGGCGTGCTGACCGCTCTGTTGTGCTTAGGTGGGGCTGCGACGCGTTGATCTTACGAGGCCGGGCATGACCCAGGAAAGTGTGTCCAGCCAAATGGGATCGAGCGTGTTGGGTTATGTGGTGCACCCCTGCAGGGAAGTTTATCTATTCGAATAGCCGTGTCCCTCGGTAAAAGGACGACCCGGAGTTGTACCTTGAGCTTATGACAACTAGAACTGGATACTGAATAAAATACACCCTTCCAAGTGCCAGATACAACCCGGTGATCGCTCTCTAACAGGGTGACGAGGAGGGGATCGCCGGGTAGGATTATGCTATGCGATGCTACTTGGAGGACTTCAATCTACTCTCTTCTACATGCTGCAAGATGGAGATGTCCAGAAGCTTAGTCTTCGACAGGACTAGCTATCCCCCTCTTATTCCGGCATTCTGCAGTTCAGTCCACTGATATGCCTCTTTACACATATACCCATGCATATGTAGTGTAGCTCCTTGCTTGCGAGTACTTTGGATGAGTACTCACGGTTGCTTCTCTCCCTCTTTTTCCCCCTTTCCTTTCTATCTGGTTGTCGCAACCAGATGTTGGAGTCCAGGAGCCAGACGCCACCGTCGACGACGACTCCCACGGCACTGGAGGTGCCTACTACTACGTGCAGGCCGCTGACGACGACCAGGAGTAGTTAGGAGGTCCCAGGCAGGAGGCCTTGCCTTTTCGATCGTTGCTACTTTTGTGCTAGCCTTCTTAAGGCAAAACTTGTTTAACTTATGTCTGTGCTCAGATATTGTTGCTTCCGCTGACTCGTCTATGATCGAGCACTTGTATTCGAGCCCTCGAGGCCCCTGGCTTGTATTATAATGCTTGTATGACTTATTTATGTTGTAGAGTTGTGTTGTGATATCTTCCCGTGAGTCCCTGATCGTGATCGTACACATTTGCGTGCATGATTAGTGTACGGTCAAATCGGGGGCGTCACAAGTTGGTATCAGAGCCGACTGCCTGTAGGAATCCCCCTTTCCAACTCCTTGGCCGAAGTCGAGTCTAGTCATTGCAAAACTTTTACTAACATGGCTGTGCGGCTTACGGGCCCACGTCGCCATTGGGTGGTACTAGGATCTTTTACTCCCCGACCTTTACTCTGGGACTCTGAGCTCTCTTCTATTCGGGTTAAACGAATTTACTAACTCTAACACTAGGATCCCGTGACCGCGTTCACCCCTAAGATGGATAAGCCATAGTTGTTTCTTAGAATAGTATTTTGGACAATTCACACACTGTCATTTGACTCCTTTGAAACGTCTTTGCTTTCAGATGGAACCCACGAGGCAGGTTGTTCGCCACACGATGGCCATTGGTGCCTCGGGATCACCTGCGGTGCTAGCTGAGATGATGACCTATCTGGGTTATCGCTGGCACCCTGAGTTCACCGTCTACGAGGAGTTCCAGGACTTTAACCAGGAGCAGTACCGTGCCATCGTCCACCTCTACTCTCGGGAGTACGACTCCACTACTGTGCTGCACACCGCACATGGTGTTGGTGTGACCATCGATATGGCTGTCCACGATGCAGCCTATGCTGCTCTGACACGTCTTCGTGGAGAGTATCGGGAGTTGGACACCTCCCCTTTCAGGCACATTGCTATCGCCTCTGATGTTGGTGTGGAGGGATACTATACTGCTGCCTACTCCACTGTCACCCGGGAGCCCTTCTACCATCAGCACCTGGTTCTGCATGCTGATGGGCTGGATCGAGCTAACCGAGCTCTTCGCCACGAGATGTACACCACCCGTCAGCACCTTTACCGTGCTCTGACGCTGCTGCACCCCTTTGTCCGGTCTGGACAGGTACCGCGTTCTGCGATCTACCCAGCCAGGACCGTGATGCCCCACGGTGTTGGTTGGCCAGAGGTGGGAGGCTACTCTCCCGCACTTGGTCCTTTTCTGCCACCTGAGCACCGGGCTCTACACCTGAGTATCCGCGGTCCCCAGTCTGCTAACGTGGAGGATTATCCGTTACCTCACTACCAGCTGTCGGGCTACGATTACCTCCACAGTACCTCTTGGGACTGATGTAGGCTTGCTTGTAGTATTAGTTGCAGTCGCCGCGAGCCTGTGTGCCGCCTATGATGTTTTAGTCTATGTACTGAACTCTATGTACTGAACTCTATGCATGGCCCCTTTTGTAAGTTATGCCGACTACTATGTAGTAGCTATCGTGCTCCATTCATTGTGCATGTTTCATCATGAATGATTCTTGTCATTGCAAATTTTCTCAATGCTGAACTACCCCTGTTATATATTAGCAGGATGGTTAGACCAGGTGGTCGTGGTCGTGGTGGCGATGCCCCACCACCACCTGAGTACATGGCTGGTATGATCCAACAGTTTGAACTGAACCGCCAATTCATGGAAAATATGATGGCTCAGTTTCCTCGCCCCAATATGAACCAACAGCCAGCTCAAGTGACTCTTCAAGATTTCATACGCCTCAACCCAACCATCTACCACAGCTCAACTCAGCCTCTGGATGCTGATGACTGGCTCCGTGACATCACCTATGAGTTGGAGTCTGCTGATGTAGCCCCTGCCAGCTATGTCAATTTTGCTTCCTTCTTCTTGAAGGGACCCGCAGCTCAATGGTGGGACAGCCACAGGCGTACTCTGCCAGCTGGAACAATCATCACATGGCCAGACTTCCAAGCAGCTTTCCGTGCCCGCTTCATTCCTCAAGGAGTCATGGACGGGAAGAAGCGTGAGTTCCGCAACCTCACCCAAGGCAACAAATCTGTCGAAGCCTATCAGCGGGAGTTTCTGGACTTATCCCGCTATGCTGAAGAGGACATTGCAACTGATGCACGCAGACAGGAGAAGTTCCGTGATGGCCTTCAAGCTGACATCAAGCTCGCACTTCTAGTGCATGACTTTGCTGATTTCGCCACCTTGGTGAACAAGGCCATCAATGTTGAAACTGGTCTGCAGGAATACCAGAGCTCACACAGGCGCAACCGTGACACGGGCTCATCTTCGGGCCCGCCCTCACAGAAGCGTAAGATATGGATCCCGAACAGCATGTATCGTCCAAATGCTTCTGCCCCAAAGCAGACCTATGCTGCCCCTCGTCTGCCTACACCACCGTCCAGGCAGTCAAGACTTCCAGCTCCACCATCCCAAGCTCCTGTTCCCACTCCGAATAATGGCTTGTGCTTCAGGTGTGGTCAACCAGGGCACCGTGCTAAAGAATGCAACCAGAACCAGAATCAACTGGCCCTTCCAGCAACTGGCCGTGGTAACAATCAGCCCCGCAACAACAATGCTAAGTCTTATGGTCGTGCTCATGCCAACCACGTTGATCTCAACGAAGCTCAAGACCAGCCTGCTACTGTGATGGGTACACTCCTCGTAAATTCAGTACCAGCATCCGTTTTATTTGATACAGGTGCATCGCATTCATTCATGTCAGAAGATTTTGCATACAAGCACGACGTTAAATGCGAGGAGATGAACACCTCTGTATTGGTCAAAACCCCCGTGGGACAGTGTCAAACCTCCTTGGTTGGCATCGATGTCCCCGTGGAAATCGAAGGGCTGGAATTCTATGCCTCTCCCATTATCCTGAAGACGTCTAACATCGACCTCATCTTGGGTATGGATTGGTTGAAAGCGCATATTGCTTCTATAGTTTGCGCCACTAAAACCGTCCATCTGCTACACCCTTCAGATGAAATAGTTGCTTACCAAGCTAATCTGGTGCAAAATGCCGAGGCAAGACTCTATGCATTGAATGCATTGAACGCTGCACCACTCGAGGGCATTGAAAATATTCCCGTCGTGCGTGAATTCCTCGACGTCTTCCCTGAAGAACTTCCAGGGATTCCCCCTGCTAGAGCTGTCGAATTCATCATCGACTTGAAACCAGGCACCACTCCTATAGCCAAGCGACCCTACAAAATGCCGCCGCATGAACTCCTTGAGCTTAAGGAGGAAATCGACAAGTCTCTTCGCAAAGGATTCATTCGCCCAAGTTGCTCTCCTTGGGGAGCACCTTCTCTCTTTGTCAAGAAGAAGGATGGGACAAACCGGTTAGTTCAAGACTACCGTCCTATAAACCAAGCTACCATTCAGAATAAATACCCTCTTCCTCGGATCAATGATCTGTATGATCAACTGGCGGGTTCGTCAGTGTTCTCTAAGCTCGACTTGAGGTTGGGCTACCACCAGATCCGTGTTCGCGAAGAGGATATCCCAAAGACCGCCTTCGTGACTCGCTATGGTTCATACGAGTACACCGTCATGTCTTTCGGTTTAACCAATGCTCCAGCCACCTTCTCTCGTCTGATGAACTACATATTCATGGATTACCTCGACAAGTTCGTCGTGGTTTATCTGGATGATATCCTGATATTTTCCAAGAATGAAGAAGAACATGCTGAACATCTTCGTCTTGTGCTGGAAAAACTACGAGAACATCAACTATATGCCAAGTTCTCTAAATGTGAATTCTGGCTACCGGAAGTAACCTATCTGGGGCATGTCATCTCTAAGGATGGTATTGCCGTCAACCCCGAGCGAGTTCAGGCTATTCTTGATTGGACTCCTCCCAAGAACGTTAAGCAAGTCAGAAGTTTTCTCGGTGTCGCCAGCTATTGCCGTCGATTCGTCGAGAACTTCTCTAAGATCGCCAGGCCTCTGACTAACGTGTTGCATAAGGGCGTCAAGTTCCAATGGACAGAAAAATGTCAGGAAAGTTTCCAGGCACTCAAAGACAAGTTGACTTCTGCCCCAGTTCTAGCTCCACCTGATACTAAGAAGGACTTCGTCATTTACTGCGACGCTTCCCGTCAAGGATTAGGCTGTGTCCTAATGCAAGACCGCAAAGTGATTGCTTATGCCTCTCGACAATTGCGCCCTCATGAAGAGAACTACCCAGTTCACGACCTCGAACTTGCTGCTGTCATTCATGCGCTGAAGCAGTGGCGACATTACCTTCTCGGTAATCGTTGCGAGATCTTCACTGACCACCAAAGTCTGAAGTATCTGTTTACTCAACCAGATCTGAACCTCCGTCAGCAGAGATGGATGGAGCTTGTTGCAGACTTTGACTTGGGTATTTCCTATACTCCAGGCAAGGCTAATGTAATGGCTGATGCCTTGAGCCGCAAGTCTTACTGCAACCACCTCCAGGTTCATAAAGTTCAACCCTCGCTTGTTGAAGAATTCAGGAAGCTGAACCTCCATATTGTTCCTCCGGGTGCACTCGCTCCCCCTCCTAAAGAATTTGGCAATGTGAACCTCCACGTTGTTACCCAGGGTTCCCTCAATACCCTAGTTGCTAAACCAGATCTCGAGGACAGCATCAAAAGGCTACAGAGGTATGACTCTGAAGCCCACAAGATTAAGCGCTACCTCGTAGAAGGAAAGCCCTCACTCTTCACCATTTCTGAAGATGGCACCCTATACTTCAAGGGCCGCCTAGTGGTGCCATGTGCAGAGAAAAACCTGGATATGACACAGGAAGTTATGAAAGAAGCCCATGATACGCCTCTATGTATCCATCCTGGTAGTACAAAGATGTACCAAGATATCCGTCAGAGATTCTGGTGGACTAATATGAAGCAAGACATTGCTCGTTATGTTGCTGAGTGTGACGTTTGCCGTCGAATCAAAGCAGAACATCAAAGGCCTGCTGGAACTCTGCAACCTATCTCTATTCCTGAATGGAAATGGGACCATGTTGAAATGGACTTCGTCACTGGATTTCCCAAATCACAGAAAGGTAATGATGCTATTCTTGTCGTCATTGACCGACTTTCCAAAGTTGCACATTTTCTGGTAGTCAAAGAAACGATCACTGCTAGCCAGTTGGCAACGCTCTATATGTCCAGGATTGTTTCACTCCACGGTATTCCATTGGTTATCAGTTCAGACCGTGGTAGCTTATTCACTTCAAGATTCTGGGCAAGTTTCCAAGAAGCAATGGGAACTCATCTGTCATTCAGTACTGCGTTTCATCCTCAATCGCAAGGACAAGTTGAACGCGTCAATCAAGTTCTCGAAGACATGCTTCGAGCTTGCGTTATTTCCTTCGGCAAGAAATGGGAGGAATCTCTCCCGTATGCTGAGTTCTCTTATAATAATAGCTATCAAGCTAGTCTGAAGATGGCCCCCTTCGAAGTGTTATATGGACGAAAGTGCCGAACCCCTCTGAACTGGTCAGAAACTGGGGAACGTCCACTCTTCGGTCCGGATATTATCCAAGATTCCGAAGAACAAGTCCGCATTATTCGCGAGAATCTCAAGACTGCTCA
Organism: Triticum aestivum; assembly: GCF_018294505.1. Taxonomy (NCBI): domain Eukaryota; kingdom Viridiplantae; phylum Streptophyta; class Magnoliopsida; order Poales; family Poaceae; genus Triticum; species Triticum aestivum. The sequence continues at coordinate 161,560 of NW_025228100.1, forward strand.
GTCACGTCAGAAGAGTCAGTATGACCGTCATCATAAAGACATGGTCTATCAACCTGGCGAAAAGGCTTATCTTCGAGTCACACCTATGAAGGGTGCTCACCGCTTCGGGATCAAGGGAAAACTAGCTCCTCGCTATATTGGCCCATTCACTATTCTCGAAAGGCGTGGAAAAGTGGCATACCAACTGGAGCTACCGCCGAACCTTTCTCAGGTTCACGATGTGTTCCATGTGTCACAGCTCCGCCGTTGCTTCAAGGATCCAATCCGAGCTGTGGATCACGAAGTGCACGAATTGCAGCAAGACCTCTCCTATAAGGAGCATCCGGTCCGCATTCTCGACCAAGCTGAACGCCGCACACGTCAGAAGGCGATCAAGTTTCTCAAAGTCCAGTGGTCGCACCATTCTGAAGATGAGGCCACTTGGGAACGAGAGGATCGTCTGCGCGAAGAATACCCCGCACTGTTTCCTTCTACCTCCTAAATCTCGGGACGAGATTTCTTGTAGTGGAGGAGATTTGTAACACCCTGAGAATCATGCTAAAGTAACCCCCTGTGATTAAGCTAATCATGTTGCTAAACAGGGCTTGATCACATTTGAACCACACCGTTGTCAAACTCCTAGTTCAAACTTCAAACATAATTAAAGTGGAAAATAAAAGTTTTCAAAAATTCAAACAGAAATGTTCAGTGGGTGCCAAATATTACACTGGTAATTATGGTGGAGAAAACACATTTTTATAAAATATCTAAATACTTTTAAATGAAATAAACAGAAAAGGAAATAAACAAATAAAAGAAAAGGCA